>NW_015169271.1:13906-41837 GCF_001447785.1 Gekko japonicus
AGCGGTTCCTCAGGGGAACAGGCTTCCGCTGGAGGTGGTGGGCTCTCCTTTGGAGGTTTTCAAGCAGAGGCTAGATGGCCATCTGACAGCAAGGCTGGTTCAGTGACCTTAGGCAGATCCTGAGAGGGAGGGCAGGAAGGGTTGCCTCAATGCTTAGTTCTCGTGGCCCTTTCTTACACGCCCAGGGAAATGCTGATCGCCACTTTGGTGACAAGAATAAATTTTTCTCCAGGCCAGTATGGCCAGGGCTCCTGCAGGTTTTTTGTCATCTTCTAGGCATGGAACAGTGGTCATTGTGAGTTTGTGCAGGGAGGGAGATATCTGTTAATTTCCTGCATTGTGCAGGGGATTGGACTAGATGACCCTGGAGGTCCCTTCCAACTCTGAGATTCTAAATCAATAGTGCTTAAAAAGTACACAGGAAAGATTTTTATATGAAAAGCTTTCCCGTGTAACCAACTAAAGCTACTCACCTGTATCTCGCCCACCTGTGTCATGATCCTTCAGCCACACCGCTCTGGCTAAAGTGCTTTATGCTGACTCGAGTGGCCCAAAGGATGGCTCTCTCGTGCCAGTCACACAGTTGCCAGACTACAGACATACTCTGCTAGTCTGTTTGGCCATACATACGGCAGGCAGGATGCATGAAATATTACTTCTCTAGAGGCAGATGGTTGTGAGTGCACAGAATTCAAACCAGTGCTGCTCAGAGACCAGCTTTCTCAAACTGCAACGGGGATTCCCAGATGGTGGAAGAAGCTGAATGTGTCTTGGCCAACGCAATTAACATAAACATAAGGGAAGCCAATGTTGGGTCAGGCCAATGGCCCACCCACTCCAACACTCTGTCACACAGTGGCCAAAAACAACAGGTGCCATCAGGAGGTCCAGCAGTGGGGCCAGGACACTAGAAGCCCTCCCACTGTTGCCCAACCCCCCAAGCCCCAAGAATACAGAGCATCACTTGCCCCAGCCTGAGAGTTCCTGTCTATACCTTGTGGCTAATAGCCACGGATGGACTTCTGCTCCATATGCTTATCTAATTCCCTCTTGAAGCCATCCATAATTGTAGCCGCCACCACCTCCTGTGGCAGTGAATTCCATGTGTTAATCACTCTCTGGGTGAAGAAGGACTTCCTTTTATCCGTTCTAACCCCACTGCTCAGCAATTTCATGGAGTGCCCAATGAAGTTACTCAATCAGACCTGCTCTCGGTTCGCTGGCACACGCACGCCTATTAATCCCCACTCTGCCATGGAAGCTGGCTGGGTGACCTTGGGCCAGTCACACTCACTCAACCTTAAGTACCTCACAGGGTTGTCGTGAGGATAAAATGGAGGAGGGGAGAAGGACGCAGACTGTTTTGGGTCCCCACTGGGGGGAAAGGCAGCATACAAAGGAATTAAATAATTCTCCACGGGTGGTGTGCTCTCTTCATTTTGTCACAACAGTTCTGGGCTTCGTGTCTACAGGGGTGCTCAACAACTTATAAAATATATTGGGGGGGGGAGAAACACTGGCTAGTCTTCAGCATTTCAGCTACAACTGTAAAAAAAAAACATTCATGTTGACATATGAGCCTTCAGGGGCAGGGGAAAAAGTAGGTGTCATGATCTGGGCTGTGCCACCAGAAACCTACTAGGCCCAGGGAGCCTGGCAAGCAGTAGGTGAGGCTGGGCCTACAACTCCCAGAAGCCCCTGGGAGGTTTTGGAGCCAAAATGGACCAATAGGAAAAGAGGAGGGCTTGGAATAAAAGATCTGGAGCAGCAGGAAGAGCTGTTCTTTCTTCCAGAGGGCAGAGCCAGAAGGAAGGCTGCTGCAGGAAAAAAACCTCATCTTGAGGGAAGGGTGAGTACTGTAAGGCCACTGCAGATAGTGAGCTAGGGAAAGTATATATTTAGATGCGTTAGGGCATTTGATCGCTTTTCTTTTCACCCACTTACTGTTATTATTCTGCACCTTGTTGTTTGACCTCCTATAAAATAAACCTTTTCCTTGTTTTACTCTGCCTGGTCCTCACGCCTGTTATTCGGCCAAAAGGGAGGTCTGAAGGTCTTGGGAGGGTGCTCTGGGCCTTCTCAAGGGATCCTAACTCCAGAGTGGTGGCAGCGTCAGGAGACACCCCACCTGAGCCGTGACAGTAAGTTAGAAACAATTTGAGAAATTCCTAAATAAACTGTCAGCACGAAAGGGAAGATCAAGGCCAGTAATCTGACAAGCGTCTACCGAAGAACCACCCAAATCGATCATGCATCAGTGCTCAAACGGCTACAGGAAGAGACGGAGACCGGCAGTGGGCAAAGAAGGCTGTGGCTCTGACTAGCCGTCTTTGACGGAGGAGACAGACTTTCAGAAAGGCGCGTGAAGCTTGCCTCATTTAGGAGGCTTTCGTAAATCTGCACCGAACTGGAATTTCCGCGTATGAATTATAACCATCTTTAAAAGCTTAAGTACATTATAGACATGAAATGAGTCTAGTGTTGATCAATTAGTTAAAAAGGGACACCTGACAGAAATTCCTGGCTCAAGTTGGGTTGGGGTATGAATTCACTACAGCTGTCCACCATCAGCTAAACTGCATAGACGGTGCAGAAGGGATAATAGCAGGCTTCTACGCTTCCTCCTCTAATCGCGTGATGTGGCCTTCACCTGCATCAGACCATTGAACCCTCAAAGCCAGTGCGGAATAGTCAAGACTGGCAGGAGCTCTCCAGGGTCTCAGGTGGAGGCCTTTCACGTCACCTACTGCCTGGTCCTCTGTAACCGGAGATTCCAAGGGCAGAACCTGGGACTTTCTACGTGCCAAGAAGATGCTCTACCGCTGTGCCAGTCATACTAAATTATGGCAATCCCAGCAAGAGGCTTTCAAGGCAAGTGAGAAGCTGGGGTGGTTTGCCATTGTCCTCCTCTGCAGAGCCTTGGTGGGCTCCCATACTAGTACCGACCCTACTTAGCCTCTGCTATCTGGTAAAATAGGTCAAGACCAACGCTCCCTCTAAGTTGTGCAGTCTTGTGAGCAAAAATTCTACTTTGTGAGCTACTGGCATTAAGGTTGTGAGCAAACGATTTGGCCGCTGCATAAGCTAGTTTGCTCTGGAGCCATCCCTTCCTGAGTGCAGACAAAAATCTGTGTGATGCGGAGGCTTAAAAACTGTGAGCTAGCTCACACTAACTCAGCTTAGAGGGGGACACTGGTCAAGACCATGGCACCTTCCCTCCTCCTACCATGTAGCTTACCAGATGAAAAGCTTGTTCCCATTAAATTAAAGACAGCTGTGTGCAGGGCGTTCAATAGCCCAGCCCAGTGGTCAAGTATAAACCTAAGGAAGCGGAGTATGGCCATTACGTCTCAGGCACATTTGGAAAGACATATGCCTGAGCACTTGCGTGCCTCCAAGTAACACCTTGTGAGCACCCTGTTCATTTATGTTAGTTGCCAATAAGATGCTTAAGTAGTAACAACCTTCTGCTGCTGAAATGTTACAAATGTATTGTCGATATGGAAATGTTAATATTGGGGCAAATGAGGAAACAAAAAATGAAGAAGAAGGAGAAGAGGAGGAGGAGGAGGAGATTGGATTTATACCCCGCTCTTCACTACCCAAAGGAGTCTCAGAGCGGCTTACAATCCCCTCTCCCTTCCCGTCCCCACAATAGACACCCCGTGAGGTAGGTGGGGCTGAGCGAGCTCTGAGAGAATCAAACCCAGTTCTCCCAGATTAGAGTCCACGCACTTAACCACTACACCAAACCGGCTGGATCTGTTGGCCAGAGAGGTCCCACTGTATAATCAAAGACAACTCTGTGGTTATTTTTATTTGCATGCCATGTTCTCATCAAGAATGGGGTTTCAGCAACGTTATGATGCGGCCTGCACTGCTTTTAAGGGTCCCCCGATCCCTAGAGGTGGCTTTTTACGAGGTTTTTGGGCCGCAGCAGGATGAAAGTCCCGGGAGACACCCAGGTTCTTTGGATCAGTTCAGATTCAGGCTCAACACTCAAGGGACTGTAACAACTTTGTCCTTTTCCTCTGGTTGCTTGAGCTTCAGTTGACGGATGCAGTCAGTGTCGCTCTTCTGGCAGAAACAGCAAAGAATCAACCACACTTGGCTGTTTGGAGCACCAAACCTCCATGTGCAGTCTCTCCCGGGGAGGTCAAACGCACACCCAGGACTAAGTGGAGCACCGGATCCAGTTCAAGGTTCTGGGGTTGGCCTTTAAGGCCCTTAGTGGTCGGGGACCCACATACCTTTGGGGACCCTCCTCTCAATATATCACTGTAAGAGCGTTACGCTCCAGCAGGAAGAACCTGCCTGTGGGTCCCCGGCCTGAGAGAGGTCCGGCTGTCCTCAACCAGGGCCGGGGCCTTTTCAGCCCTGGCCCCCGCCTGGTGGAACTCTCTGCCAGAGAACGTACATGCCCGACGGGATCGGTTACCTTTCCATAGGGCCTGCAAGGCAGAGATGTTCCCACCAGCCTTCGGTTGAGGACAGTGATCCTCACATCCTCGAGGTGGCTTTTTTACGAGGTTTTCGGGCCGCAGCAGGATGAAAGTCCCGGGAGACACCCAGGTTCTTTGGATCTAAATCAGGGACTCGCTCAAGCCCACAGTTCAGATTCAGGCTCAACACTCAAGGGACTGTGACAACTTTGTCCTTTTCCTCTGGTTGCTTGAGCTTCAGTTGACGGATGCAGTCAGTGTCGCTCTTCTGGCAGAAACAGCAAAGAATCAACCACACTTGGCTGTTTGGAGCACCAAACCTCCATGTGCAGTCTCTCCCGGGGAGGTCAAACGCACACCCAGGACTAAGTGGAGCACCGGATCCAGTTCAAGGTTCTGGGGTTGGCCTTTAAGGCCCTTAGTGGTCGGGGACCCACATACCTTTGGGGACCCTCCTCTCAATATATCACTGTAAGAGCGTTACGCTCCAGCAGGAAGAACCTGCCTGTGGGTCCCCGGCCTGAGAGAGGTCCGGCTGTCCTCAACCAGGGCCCCCGCCTGGTGGAATTCTCTGCCAGAGAACGGACGAGTCCTACGGGATCAGTTACCTTTCCATAGGGCCTGCAAGGCAGAGATGTTCCCACCAGCCTTCGGTTGAGGACAGTGATCCTCACATCCTCCTAGTCAGCCCTCCGCGACCCCTTCATCCAGGGGGCTGTTGGGAACAGAGTCTGGTCATCTCAACAATGTAAAGTGTCACCTGAGTGATATATCGTTTTTTAGCAGTTTTAATGCTATTTTAATTGGATTATTATTAGGTTTGTTCTGATGTCAGCTGCCCTGAGCCCTGCTTGCAGGGAAAGGCGGCCTAACAAGTTGAATTTGATAAATAAATAAATAAGGCTTCAGAATATCAACATTTTTGGGAACACCTATCATGATTGCTACCAGCACTTTTAATTTTATTCTATTTATTGTGGAGCTACAACTTGGTATGTTTGTGTTTTATATTTTTAATCCTTAATGGAAGCCGCCCTGAGCCTGCCTGCGGCAGGGAGGGAGGGAGGGATAAAAATTGAATAAATAAATAAATTTCTGAAAGGCTAGTCTGATATGTCCCAAATGTGAATTTAGCAGGAAATTAGCTTTGGTACTTTCCATCATGAGGCTTAGTCTCCGTTACAAACACTGTGCTAAATATTCAGCTGGGGTGCACGTGAGAATTTCAAGCTTTTGTACAGGAACTAAATGGGGCACGCGGGTCACACCTTTTTACCAAAATGAAATCGTGACAGAGACATACAAAACATAAATAGTTAAGATTTTTTAAAAAACAACCAAAGTTTGGACTTACAGTGCGAGCACATCTCCAGTGGGTAGCTTGCTTCATTTCCCTGAAATTATGAAAAGAGCCCATGAATAGTAAAACACTCAATCCCCCCCCCCACTTCTGCAGATTATCCAGCAAGCCCTTAATGAAAAAAGTCATTCTGTCTACTACAACTCTCGCTTTGAGAATCGGATTACTTTACAGATGCATAAACACTTTTACTGCCGATAGTTTTACTGAAAAGGCATTACTGGCATATTGACTTTATTACACAGCAGCAGCTACAAAGACATTTCATTCTATAAAATTATATCAGTTTACCAAGTGTGTTGGGAAAAGTCGTCTGTGCAATTGACAAAAAAAAAATTGCATCTTAACACACATTGAAACACTTTCTTAGGTTCAGTACGTTAACTGTATGACAAGAATTCAAGTTTGCCTACTACCACCCTCGAGTCTTGCTGTTTTGCAGAGATAATCCAGGGGTTAAAAGTGTTAGACTGCACTGGATTTCAGAGTGGGAAGCCCAAACTTAATGTCTTCCATAACCACAAAGTCCAGAATCACCCAGCAATCGTTATTCTCGGCCTACGCCTCATAGGGAAGAAGACTACGAAGCAAAAGAACAGACGAAAGTGCTATAGAAAATCTGGATTTTCCTTCTTTCGAGGTGTTCTGAGTAGCAAGCTTCTGGTTCCTAGACAGTTTCCCATTCCAGAACTGGCCAGGCTCCGTCCTACATGGAAAATACTTCTGTCGGCTTGTGGGGATATAATTTTACATCAATCAAGACATGACTTCACATACCCCAATTCCCAACCCAATTAAAAACAGGCATTTACTGCAAGAATGCACTTTGTCTGTTCCGGACCTTTTAATTCACCTGGGAGGACGGATGGAAAGGCCACATGGGAATGTAAACAATAAGCACATTGTCAGAATGCTACTCCATCATTTCAGATTTAGGTCGGTGTACGCCCCCCTCCCCGTGCACCGTTACTTCAGGCTTGAACCGATTGCTCCATAATTGCAACCACTGGCACAGGATCGTTATTGTACAGTAGTTCACTTGAGATTCTGAACTCTGAGACAAGGACCTCTCTGTCAAGGAAAACCACTTTAACCCACTTAATAAAATAAATACTTTTTTGAGTCGTAACCAGGACCTTCTGAGGGGCATTGTCTTGACACTTCCCATCACGGCTTTAACCCCCCCATTTCTCAAGGGAGGAATGTGTTTCAGTGAACCCATATTTACTTTCCCCCCCTCCCGTTTTCTCATAATTGCCATTATACAAAAGTCTCTTTAGCACCATTCAGAGCAGCAAGGCTGCTTTTTTTTTTTGCAATTCAGTGACACAAACCGCTAAAGAGCAAAAAAAACCCCAACCCATGCTAACCTTACTAATGCATCGCTATTTAGATTTGCAACTGATTTCTCACCCTTGAGGGCTGTAGCGCGGAGAGTAAATCACCCCTCCCTGATCAGCAGAACATCTGCAGGCACAACCCGTTTTCTATCAGATATGTTTATACCTAACTCTCAACATGGCCCTCAAATGCAGATCGAGGAGGGGAGACGGGACGTTTCCTCTATAGGAAAATAGGAAGAGAAAAAGGGAAGGGAAGGGTTAAACACTCCAAACTTGAAGAAAATCAAGATCTCTCAAGGTATCAGGTGCCATTTTGGAGGTTGCCTAGCAACAGCAGTAAAGAGGAGAGAAGCAGCATTATAAAAGAAGCAGGGGGACCGAGAAGACACAGAAGAACAAGGGTGCTTGGGAAGGAGAAAGTACAGGTGGCGGCAGAACCACTGCCACCGCTCTGAGGAAAACCCCATGACCAACACCAGTATGCTCATCTGAGGGACCGCCTGGAGCAGAGTCCGGTATGAAAAAATATATACAGATGTGTGCTAGATGCCCACAGAACAATATAACAACAAATCAGACTAGATTAAAGCCAGAACATCATTTAGTGTCTGATAATAAAGAAAGGCGCTGCGGTGGCTGAAGTGGTTAAGATGCTGAGCTGCAGACCGGAAGGTCAATAGTTCGGCAGTTCAAGACCCGAGTGTGCCACGTGACGGAGTGAGCTCCCGTCTCTGGTTCCAGCTCCTGCCAACCTAGCAGTTTGAAAACAAGAAATTGCAAGTAGATAGACAGGTACCGCTTCCATGGGAAGGTAACAGCATTCCGTGCGCCTCGGCGTCTAGTCATGACCATGTTAATGTCTTTGGACAGCGCTGGCTCTTTGCCTTGGAAACGGAGATGAGCACCGCATCCCTAGAGTCGGATTCGACTGGCTTTCGAGCAAGGGAAACCTTTACCTTTTATAAAGAACAACGACATATTCCCCAAGTAGACTAACAGAAAAGTAAATCAATGAAGCTGTCAACTTGAATGTAAGATTGAATGTAAGAATCCTACACAGGATTTGTTCCTGAGGAAAGACCAGAGGTCTGAAACACTTAGATATCCGGAAAAAGTGCTGACTGAGAGGGAGACACAGATTGATTGAATTTGGAGCAGACCGCTTTTGTGAATTTGGATAAGGATACAAGACTGCTAGAGGGATATAGATTGAGAGAGTCTGGAGCAGACTGCTATGTGAAGTTGTATCGACCTTTTGTATTTTTCTATGAAGGAATATGTTGTTGTTCTTTATTACCAGTCACTAAATGATGAGAGGGTTGGAATCCAAGTCTTATGAGGAAAGGGTGAAATAATTGGGTATGTTTAGCCTGGGAAAGAGAAGGCTTAGAGGGGACATGATTGCCGTCTTCAAGTATTTGAAGGGCTGTCATGTAGAAGTTGAAGCACATCTATTCTCTCTTGCTTCAGATTGCAAGACTAGATCGAATGGGTGGAAATTACAAGGGAGTCGATACCGGCTAAATATCAGGAGAAACTTCCTAATTGTAAGAGTGGTTGAGCAGTGGAACAGTCTGCCTCGGAAGGTGGTGGATGCTCCTTCGCTGGACGTTTTCAAGCAGAGGCTGGACGACCATCTTTCGGGTATGTTGTAGGGCTCTCTTTCAGCTATGCTCCTGCAGAGTGCAGGGGCTTGGACTAGATGACCTGCAAGGTCCCTTCCAACTCTAACATTCTATGATTCTATGTTCTGGCTTTAATTTAGTCTGATTCATTGTTGTACTGTTCTGTGGGCATCTAGCACGCGTCTGTATATATTTTTTAATACCAAACTGTCTTGGGACTGTGTGTTATTCCTGTGGATTGTTTATTTCACAGACCCCTAAATCAGCCAGCTGGTGATGGTCAGGGGTGGCAGCGTGAGGCCTGTAGCAGAATGTTACAGCAGGGGAGACCTCCCCACCACTGAAGCCAGCAGTGCTATCAAAGAGGGCTTCACACTTCCCGTTGGCATTGCTGCTCACCCCATTGAGAAGGGGAGAAAAAAGGGCTTTGAGTGAAAAGACTGGATAGAGAAACAAGATTTCCTTTCCCCTCCATGGAACCTTTGCAGGGAACCTAATGCAACCTAAAACAAAACACACAATGTTTTGTCACTATTCACTTGTGTATACATATAATTCAACAGCAGTGCACGTAGACTGTGAGAAGGCCAAAGACACAATCAGTATCAACCAGGGGTGTGCCAAAAAAAAAAAAGTCGGTATTTTTCACTTCAGGTACATCAGACCCGAAAAATATCAGTAAATGCTGGAATTCCCCCAGTCCAAGAGCAGTAAAGTATCAGGACTGGGGAAACAGCAACATTCGGCTACCCGAAAGTCGAATAAATTCGGGAAACTCTATTCGTTGCTGAAAAGTTTCCTGAATTTGCATTCTGCTTAGGAATACCGAATAAATACCAACAAGGCATTTATTTTTTTTCCCCTGGTTTGGAGAAGCCAAATGCACACCCCTAATATCAACGCTGAGCTATGCACTTTCGCACAAATGGGCAACTTTTCACTGAAGTTGAACTATATTAAGAGGGGCCAAAGCGTCACTGCATTCACATTCAAAGACACTTTTGGTTGTGTCTTTCGATCCTGCCCCTCCCCAATTCCTACTCTTCCCTTCTAAAGCTAGCCATCTGCTTTGCTGAGACAGCACCACCAGGTTTAAAAGTCTTGCATTTTGAAAATTCTTGGAGAAGTGCTGAAGGATGGAATTCCTATTTTACACTGGTTTTGCCAACACTTCCCATTTTCACAGAGTTCAACAAAAAATTAAGACATTGACGTGACCAGTGTTCCCTCTAAGCTGAGTTAGTGTGAGCTAGCTCAGTTTTTTAGCCTCTGGCTCACACATTTTTGTCTCAGCTCAGGAAGGATGGCTCCAGAGCAAACTAATTTATGCAATAGCTAAATCACTCGCTCGCAACTCTAGTGCCAGTAGCTCACAGAGCAGAATTTTTGCTCACAAGACTCCATAGCTTAGAGGGAGCATTGGATGTGACTGCACGATAAAGAATCAAGTTCAGAACCATCTACGCTGCTCTTCTCAACCCACCCACTCACATCATACCTTTCTGATGAACGCCCACTGATGATAACATGTGCATAATCAGTGTGAAATCTTACAGATATTTCCACCTGTATTTTCTGGGACTTCAGTCTGAACACAGTAAGCAGCCTTATGATCAGAAAACTTAATGAAGCTGCAATCCTGTGTGCTCTCTTGTTTTTAAGCAGCATTCAGCGAGATCTGTGGTCCTAGATTCTGAACAAATATGGCTATGGCAGTACCACATGGCACAACCAAATGGTTAATATTTTGCAATTTCCACTTAATGCACTATGTTCTGTCTTGCTAATGACAGCAAGAAGGCAGTGAAATTCAGGTCTTATATTCAACTGTGGACACTGAAAGCACTTCTGATTCTTCAAGCCTAGCTGGCAGTGGGAGTTTAAGGGAGTATTTACAAGACATTCCAATTAAATCCAAATTTACTAGGTTTGCTTTTTCAGCACTGAAAACAATCTCCAATAGTTGACAGTGTATCCAAGTATGTTTTCTTTTGATGAACGCACTTCATCTTTTTTTATAGCCATACACAGATACACCTCAAGTAATGGTCTTTACAAACAGCACTGCTTGCTTTCTACTTGAGTAATTTTATGTTTAGAGGATTCATTAACCTGGCCTTTCCAAAATGACAGCTTTTTATAATCCAGTAAGCAAAAATAGCTGAAATCTTATCAGTACCATTCTGGGCTACAGACCCAGGGAAAAAATGCACAACTAATCTATGCAGACGTCAAGTTCTTTTCTACAAACAGGCTATCCCGGTCAAGGGTTCTTCTGAGCCAGGGCAAAGAAGAGAAAATAAGTCCTTCGAGCAGTGAAGTGGTCTAACCTGATACTGAAAGGTTGTTGGTATTAAGATCACTGAAAACCAGAGGGCAGGGAGAGACAGGGAGGAGAGAGGCCTACAGCTGACAGACACTTAACCTGGGGAGCAGTTGTCTATGACTCACAAACTATTTATAGCCCCGGAGAGGAATCAACTTAAGACCTGACTGTAATGCACTGATCTAACACAGCAGTAGACCTCAAGAAGGGAAACACGGGGAGGGTTTTGTCGGCCATGTCTTCAAAAAAAAACCCCACATGGTTAAATAGATTCACTTTCAAAAACCTCTCCTCTCCCCAGCCGCTTGAGGGGCCCTACTCATCTCCAGAAAAGCAGAGGCCAAGAACTCTCTGATGCATCTAGAAGCGGAGGGCTTGGAATTTTGCGGTCGTCTTATGGAGCAAGCCGGACACAACCATCTAGCCACTGGGTTGGATCCAGGCACAACTGGCCCTTTCTACCAATCCCCCCTTCTGCTGCAAACCACCCTCCTGTTGTTCTGGAGGGCCCCTTCTCCCCCAACAGCAACACTTTGTGGAGATCAGTGAACTGCAGTGTTTTGCTTGGGGGGCCGCGGGAAAGTTATGTCCTGCTGATGGGCTGTTTAGTTGGGATCCAACCCACTATCTCCTCAGTTCCTAGGTACAACTTTCAAACAGGAAACAGAAGGTAAGATTGAATGGCTGTTGCTATGAACGGACTGACCTGTTTGGCCAATGAGAAATACAGGAAGGCAAAAAAAAAAAAGCATGTGGTCAAACGGCAACACCAAGACCAAACCTAAATTTACACTGAACCCCCAAGCAGTTGAGTGGGAGGCCACGGCTGGCCACAACACTCTTGAAGAAGCTGTTGTGAGCCTGATCTTTTTCTACTCTGCTATGGTGCTGGAGAAGACTCTTGAGAGTCCCTTGGACTGCAAGGAGATCAAATCAGTCAATCCTAAAAGAAATCAACCCTGACTGTTCCCTGGAAGGTCAGATAATGAAGCTGAAGCTCAAATACTTTGGCCACCCAATGAGAAGGGAGCACTCACTGGAGAAGAAGACCCTGATGCTGGGAAAGACAGAAGGTCAAAGAAGATGGGGACAGCAAAGGATGAGATGGTTGGACAGTGTCATAGATGCAATGAACATGAAATTGAGCCAACTTCAGAGGACGGCGGAAGACCGGAGGGCCTGGCGTGATCTGGTCCATGGGGTCGCGAAGAGTCGGACTCGACTGTGCGACTGAACAACAAAAAAACCCGACACCACTTAGGGTAGGAAGTGCGGCAGTATAACCAAGGTGCTTTCCACAAAACAGCTCAGGTCAGGAGTCGTCGTCTTCTTCCAAAGTGATCAGAAAAACCCAAAGAGCTGCTCCTCCTCCTCCTCAAAAATCTGTTATAAGCCAACATTTTGCTCAAGGCACGAGCCTGCCTCCCCACGCTCTTCAACAGCAGGGACAAACGGTGGTCTCCAGGATTTCTGGGATATTGGGGGGCACCACACATGCAGTTAGTAGGAAGGCCTTCCCATCTGCGCTCTGTCAAGCGGCTCAACACTGAACTCGGGCACTGCAACCATTTAGATGGGTGCGAGCAAGCTTAGCACATGTGGCAGTTACCGCAATGGCAGTACAACATCAGTCCCCAGCTTCAACATGAACCGCCCCCGGGGCAGTTTCAGAGGGCAGCCATGTTTGTCTGCAGTAGAATATCTGGGTTCACGTCCAGTAGCACCTTGGAGACCCGCGATATTTTAGGGGAATAAGCTTTCAAGAGTCAAAGATCCCTTCGTCAGATACTGCTATTGGACTCAAATCGAGTTGGGTCTCCTGTGGACCAACACGGCTACCCTCCAAAAGCTTTAAAAGGGGATGAGACAGATGAAGTGATGCCAAAAGCTTTAAAAGGGGATGAGACAGAGGATGAAGTGAACAGTGATTCTTGAAAGCTCATACCACCACCACCCCCAAAAAAAATCTGGCTAGTTTCTGAGTGGCTCCTGGATTCGAATCTAACCATCTGGCAATTCCAAAGCTATTAAACCGACACAGTACTTTTAACACACACTAACAGTACCACAATATTCTGTATTTTACCTATGGAGAATTATTCCAGTCTACACCCACTCATTTCAGTGGGCTAAAACTGGAGCAACTTTGCCCAGGATTGCGGCAAAGATTTCCTAGAGCTGCTGGTTGAGTTGGCACAGTGGTCACGGCTTCTTTTTCTACTGGGAATTCTCTTGGCAGGTGATTTCGGTTGAGGCTGCCAAGCAAACCCTCTGGCCCTTCTTGGACTCACGAGGCTGAGGGTTCTGCCCTCCACAAGTGCTTTCCCACCTCTTCTTCAGACAGCTGAAGGTGATGAAGACGGCAAAAATTCCGTCGCCATCTTCCACCACCAGGTGAAGCCTTTGTTTGGTCTCGTTTAGCGTTCCGACGATCCCACTTTCCCAGCCATTATTTGGATGTATTTTAACTCTTTTAAAAAATTGTTCTAATGATGTGTGTTTGGGAAATGGTTGGTTTTAATGGTTTTAAAATGTGGCTTGATCGTGTATGTTTTAAATCGCCGGCTGCCCTGGTTAGCTTTTGTAAGGGCAGAAATGCGGAATGCAAATGCAGTTTGGTGTAGTGGTTGTGTGCGCGGACTCTAATCTGGGAGAACCAGGTTTGATTCCCCACTCCTCCACTTGCACCTGGCTGGATGACCTTGGGCAAGCCGTAGTTTTGATAAGAGCTGTCCTTGAAAAAGAGCAGTTTCTGTCAAGAGCTCTCTCAGCCCCACCCACCTCACCGGGTGTCTGTTGTGGGGAGGGGGAGGGAAAGGAGTTTGTAAGCTGCTCTGAGACTCCTTCGGGTAGTGAAGGGCGGGGGATAAATCCAATCTCTTCTTCTACCTCACAGGGTGTCTGTTGTGGGGAGGGGAAGGGAAATGAGGTTGTAAGCCGCTCTGAGACTCCGTTGGGTAGTGAAGGGCGGGGTATAAATCCAATCTCTTCTTCTGCTCTTCTTGTGCCAAAAAGGAAATAAAGTTATCTGTCCTTATGGCCATGCATCTTAGGGAGAGCCAAGAGCCAAGCCTGTCCTATTCAGAGCATGAGCCCTTTCCAAAACACACATATCGAGTTGTGCTTTCTGAAGATAATTGTCCTGCATGATCATCACACAGTGACAATCCTAAACAGGATCACCCCTTTCTAAGCTTATCGACTTCAACGGACTTAGAAGGGCTGAACTCTGTTTGGGATTGTACACATGGAGCTGCCTTATCCTGAATTAGACCCTCAGGGTCCATTGAGGTCAGTATTGTCCACTCAGACTGGCAGCTGCTCTCCAGGGTCTCAGGCTGAGGTCTTTCATGTCATATACTGCCCAGTCCTTTTAACTGGAGATGCCGGGGATTGAACCTGGGACCTTCTGCATGCCAAGCAGACACTCTACCACTGAGCCACAACCCCTCCCCTGCACTGCAAAGACAGAAGATTCACCTAGAGAATGAACCAAAATAATTTTATACTCCAGGAAGGTTTTGGCTCATCCTTTGTTCTTACAGTGCTTGAGTTACACCTGAGTTACCAGCTCTTATCTGCTAGGGCTGCTATAGCTCTAAACCCTTTCCTGACTGTGGGGGTGATGATGCAGGCACAAGTGTAAAAGACTTCATGGGATCCTACAAGCACCAAAATGCTTAGGCATGTTTTACATTGATACTTTATGGCTGATGGTGCTTTGATTGTTTTAAGTGTATTTTTACATTCCATACTCTGATGGCCTATCTTGAACAGCAAGTAGGAAATAAATTTGGAAAATGTGTAAATGCTGTTTTAGCCTATGAGTTCGAATCCGAGATACGGAAAAGCACAGCCTTTTCTATGAACTCTCTAGTTTACATTATCTGCCATAAAGAAGGAAAAGCATAAAAGTGCAGACAACTACAAGCCTAAGGCTAATGAAGACACTATTTCTCTTCCTTTTCGCAACACAAAACTATTTTTCTGTCAAATTCTTAACAAGTGGGCAAGACCAAAACGTCACCATACCCTTCTGATTTCCCATGGTGTGCAGGTACGTAAATCTAGCATTCAACTTGTTTCGCTTGGTTTGGGAACCACAGACGAGCCCCGCACCCCAATCCAATTCTGCTGTGCTTTTGAGAGGTGCACGCCCCCCAGGCCAGCCATCAGCCACCTCCTCTTCCCACTGCTTATTTTCCCCGCTATTATTTGGGCCAGCTCACTTCGTATTCCCTTTCCCCATCTCCCTGATTAGGCTTTCCCTTTGGAAACACTCGACTCAGACAGTCTTCCAACCCATCGTTTTTACAGACTTAAACTGTATGCGCCTTTTCCAATTTTAGTATATGTGCTGTCGAAGCGAGCACTATGCGCCTTTACCAAAGGTTCCTCTTCTCCATTTCCAGGTCAACGTTGACCACAGTTTGTTATATCAGAAGCATACGGTTGGCCTTCGAAACCCAGAATCAGAAACTTATCTCCAACCAGGTTTCCCCCCACCCCCGATTCTGGTCTGAAAGCAAAGCACTACCAATATGGATGTCCCAATGATGGGATGTTCCGCTAAACAGGAAGGGAGGGGACACGTGGAGGCCACGCCTTCCCGTTTGGGCAATCGTGGGAACAAAGTCAACGGTCACTCCAGGCTTGATTACTGCAACTCGCTCTTTGTAGGCTTACCCTTGAGGCTGACCTGGAAACTACAGCTGGTGCAAAATGTGGTGGTGCGTCTGCTGACATCGATGTCTATGCGAGCTCACATCCGGCAGGTGCTGGGAATCATCTTTAAAAGCCTTATACGGCCTGGGGCCCACATATCCGAGGGACCGCCTCTTCCCACATATGCCCCAAAGAGCGTTACGCTCTATGGACCAACATCTCCTGGTTGCCCCCAGCCAAAAGGACATCCGTCTTGCCTCAGCCAGGGCCTTTTCTGCCCTGGCCCCTGCCTGGTGGAACATGCTCCCAGTCGAGATCAGGGCCCTGCGGGATCTTCTTCAGTTCTGCAGGGCCTGTAAAACGGAGCTGTTCCGCCAGGCCTTCGTTTGAGGCAGCGGACGTCTCTATGTGGCCTCCCTGAGATGGTTTTTATCCACCCAACTATCAACCCAAATAATATGCCAGGGAACCCCCACAGCCAGCTGATTTGTTAGAAGTGTGACTGTGTTTTAATGAGTATTATTTTCAAATTGTTTAAATTGTTTAATCTTAAATGTATTTATTGTATGTTTCATGATGTTACTCACTCTGAGCCCGCTTGCGGGATGGGTGGGCTGTAAATACAAATAATAATAAATAAATAAATGATGCTGGGGGAAAACCAGATGCTTTTCCATTCAAGATGTGCTGCAAGTCTGAAAGGAGATCTTAGCACTGAACTTTTATATGCCATTCAAAAATGCACTGCTCTTATGCTTTCTATCAAAGATCTCTCATAAGTGACCTTCAATACTAAAGGAATTCAACAGAAGATTAATACTTCTTGAATGGGGCCTTTAAAATGTCGATAAGACATCAGAGATAATGACCTGCGGCAGAGGGGATTGCGGGATTTAGGATTACAGCCAGGATCAGACCAGGTTAAAGCTATTACAGCGCTCAGATACCGCTGCATTTCACAACTACGCTGGAAACCAGTGGTTCCGATTACAGCACATTTTATCGAACCATCACCTTTTATTTTGTTCCCAGTTCAACCAAGCAGTGCATATATTTAGTCAACAAGTTTCAATTCCATTGTAAATCCATGAATTCCCACTCTTATCCCACCTGCTTCATACAATATAGAAATGCTAATAAATCCTTTTGCTACTTGAAATGTCTGCGAGAGATTATGGTGAAATTGTGTTTACTCACATCCTGTTTTTTTTGGGGGGGGGGCTGCATTCTATTTTTCAACCATATTTTTTCCAGAACAGTACATTAAAATAGTCTAAAATTGTTTAAACAAAAGGCTATATCCCGCAAAATGCATTTGTTCCAATGAATCACGTACATCTGTTTGTCTGATGCCTTGCTACATGCCATGGTTTTGAAGAAAGGAGTTATAAAACAAGAACAAAAACTGCCGGATGCTACGAATCCCTTTCCCTAGCCCGGGGGGGGGGGGGGGAGAGCGCTTACCCTGGCAAAACTTGCCTCGTACCTTTTTATCCCACCGTTCCTTCAATCAGCTCAGGATGACGTGCGCGGTTCTTCTTTCCCTCCTTGGCGCCTCACCATCTCCCACAGAAACAGGTGAGGCCGAGAGAACAAGGTCCTGCCGTGAGAATCGTGGTGGAAGCAGGTATTTGAACCTGGGCCTCCTAGGCCAAAGCGTTACCCGCTACTGCCACGGACTCTCACAGCCAGTGGGGGAGCAAGGTTCCTCGCAATGTTGGAACAAGAAGAATGGATTTATACCCCGCCTTTCACTCGGAGCAGCTTACAAACTCCTTTCCCTTCCCCTCCCCACAACAGACACCCTGTGAGGTAGGTAGGGCTGAGAGAGCTCTTTCAAGAACTGCTCTTTCAAGGACAGCTCTGACAGAACTATGGCTTGCCCAAGGGTCATCCGGCAGCTGCAAGTGGAGGACTGGGGAATCAAACCTGGTTCTCCTAGATTAGAGTCCGCGCACTTAACCACTGCACCAAACAATACTTCACTGCTAGCCCCTAGCAGAACCAAGTCTCAGAATTTAACCCAATCACAAGTTAACCAAGAGATCATGTCCTTTGCAATGATTAACATATCTGCTTGGAACTGGGTCAGCTTTTCAAAGGCATGGCTCTACGCGAAAAAAACATGCGTTTAGTGCCTTAATTTGGGGAGAGCCGGCATGGTGCAGTCGTTAGAGCGTCGGACTGGGATAGGGGCAGACCCCGATCTGAATCCCCCACTCTGCCCCAGAAGCTCGCTGGGTGACCTTGGGCCGGTCCCGCTCTCTCAACCTACCTCACGGAGTTGTTGGGAAGATTAAATGGCGGGGTTAGGGTTAGAGGAAAAAAATAAATGAAGTTCACATTCAATGGGTGCGTTCAGACACGCCGTTTGATCTGGTGTCGTGACAGTTCAGCAACGGAATTTATCTGCACGATCACACAGTCAACATCTGCCTCCTGTCCACAGCCGTTGGTTTCCGGCTCAAGATCCCTTTAACCCTGAGTATTTTTGTTACCAGATCCCAAAGTGGTGTTTTCTCAGCTCTCCCGTTTAAAACCGCATCCTCCCCCTGTGTGATCGCTCCTCCACTGTCAAGCCACTTCCGGTTTAAACCCCCTCCCCGCTCGAAAGCTGCCCGAAGATTCTGCTTTCCAACCACCTTTTTTTTTTTAGCGTCAGCGGTGCGCGCATAGGCGGAGCTCCGCCACCGCATTTAGAAAACCGACATTTAAACGGTCACTTGTTTTAGAGTTCAGATGAGTTCGGGATCTCACGGAGCCCATTTTCGGAACAAACGTTTAAAGGGAAGTCTTTTGTTGGAAGGGTTAGAGTGATTCGCCCTGGTGGTTCTGTGCATGCGCCATGGTAGTTCCCCCCCCAAGCGCAAGCTGAAATTAAAAAAAACCCACCGATACACGCTCCCGCACGTCGTTAGTGTAGACGCTGGGGAGCGACGTGACTGCGCGGTGAGGCGGGATAAGGGAGGTAAGTGTGATCACGATTATCCAGATCAAATATAATCCAGTCAGAACTGGAGTAGTTTAACCTGCTCTCAGCACACCGTCTGACCGCACCCAATGTTTTACTCTGCAGTGGAATTTCCAAAATTTGGGTTTCGAAATCTGGTTCATGACCAATTCCAGCTCTATTCCAGCTGCTGAAGATTCAAGAGACTGGGTGGATTTAAGACTGTAACTTCAATGACCTAGGTCCCCTGCACGGAATTAAGTCCCTCGCCTGTCAAATGCGAACAAAGGGATTGACGAGAGGACAGATGCAATAGATGACCACCTGCAGGAAAATTGAGGCACACTCTACTTCTGACTCTAACCAACTCACTGAAGTGTGATGCGGCTGCGGCGGCTGCGGCTGTTGCTGCTGCTTGCTGCTGTTGCTGGACCTGCCTGGGGCTGGCGGAGTGTGGTGCTGCTGCTGTTGCTGCAGGTGTAACACAACACAGTTGACGTGGCTGCTTAAGACTTCGATCCGTGTGTTCATACCAGAAAGGGCCCGGATCCAACAGAGTGTGTCCTTGGTCAGATGTTCCTCTGCAAAGTGAAACTTTCTCAACCCTCTTCTTCTGCTGGTGGTGGTACGTGCCATCAAGTCACAGCTGACTTCTGGCAACCCCACAGGGGTTTCAGGGCAAGAGACGAACAAGGGAACCAGCTGCCCTGGGGAGGTGGTGAGCTCCCCCTCACTGGCAGCCTTCAAGTAGCGGCTGGACAAACACTTGTCAGGGATGCTCTAGGCTGATCCTGCACTGAGCCGGGGGTTGGACTCGACGGCCCGTATGGCCCCTTCCAACTCCGTGGTTCTGTGGTTCTCGGTGCTTTGCCGTTGCCTGCCTCTGCCTAGCAACCTGGGACTGCCTCGGTGTTGGTCTCCCATCCAGTTACTAACCATGGCCAACCCTACTTAACTTTCTGAGGGCTCATGAAAGCAGGCTAACCTGGGCCACCCTAAACCTTGTACTACTACAGTGCAAAATGCCGCTTTTGGGGGTCCCATTCCCTAGGAATAGCACCGGGGGCTGCACTGAGACTACCAAGGCAAGAAACTAATTTAAGAGAAATCCTGTCCAGGGAAGTACTCTGTTGGATCCCAGTCACCAACTCTTCCCCCATCTTTTGAGACTTTATACCTTCACTTACCCTTCCCACCCTGCTACGATAATTAAGACACAAAAAGACTGCATTGCGGGGGCTACTTATCAGCTATTTGTGCTTTAAGATACAATGCTTCATGAGGTCTTCCAATGGCATTTATAGTTAAAGGTTCTATGAATAGCATGCAGTTGCCCCTTAAGCATCCCACAGTCCTCTGGAACATCACAGTCTTGCCCTCCCTGGCCATGAGCCCCGAAGATTTATAATGAACATAGCTACTCTTTGGATAGCTCAGGTCTTTATTTCAAAATAATTATTCTTCGGTCCCTTTCGGGCTCCTCAAACTCACCATGGCTTCTGAAGGCAAATGAACCTTAAAAAAAAAATCACACTCCCAAAAGACAGAACGCAACAAACTGTGGAGCAAGACAGATTTTGGAAAACCAAGACTGAAGCTTCACTGACCAGAAGAAGACAGCATTTTATCCTTAAGGTTGTGAAACACACAGACATAACAGAATCAGAGTGTTGGAAGGGGCCATACAGGCCATCTACTAGTCCAATCCCCTGCTCAGTGCAGGATCAGCCTAAAATTTGCCTTAAGGAGCCAATTTAATTTGCCTTGAGAAGCCAAAGCACATTTAAAGTATGTGAAACTGGGGAAAAAAATCTGCTTGCCTTAAAAAGCCAATAGGGTTGGAAAGCCCGTGTGTAAGGGGCAGCGTTCCCTCTAAGCTGAGTGTGAGCTAGCTCACATTTTTCTTAGCCTCCGGCTCACACATTTTTGTCTCGGCTCAGGAAGAAGAGCTCCAGAGCAAGCTAATTTACGCAGCAGCCAAATCACTCGCTCGCCACTTTAATGCCAGCAGCTCACAAAGTAGAATTTTTGCTCGCAAGACTCCACAGCTTAGAGGGAGCATTGGTAAAGGGTCTTGAGTTATCCATGTAAGTCTGGAAAGGACGGGGCTTAGTTTGAACCGAACCTCGGTCCCCAAACCTAGGCTGACTGCCAAAATTCAGAGATTAAAAGCTGAAACCCCAAAGAGACTTTTTTACCCCCAAATATCAACCAAGCTGTAAAAATCTGGTTATTATAGGAAGGAGTTCCCAAACGAGAACCACGCAATGCTATGCGGAGTTACTCCAGTCTAGGCCTGTTGATTCCGATGGACTCCGACTGGAGTAACTCTGCACAGGACTGCACTGTTCAGTGATGTGATGAAGCACCACAGCAGTCTTTTTATCAACCCAGTCACAATTTTTTTAAAAAAACCTTCTGTTGAAACGATCGGCCGGGCAGCGCTAACGCGCGCTTGGAGTTTTGCCTAGTGCTGTGCTTGCCGGAAAGTTCACAGCTTGCTCTCTGAGAAACCTCTGGGCAGAGCCAATAACATAAGCCCATTTCTGTGATATTCAGGTAGGCGGAAGAATGTGGGCTCACACAGCGTTTCAGAGCATGCCAGTGAAGAGAGGTCAGAACAGGGCAACATGCTCAACACACACGTCACCGTTTTCCCCTCTCCCAAATGTCAGGAAGTCCACGCATGTGAGCGACACACACCGAAGCACATTTCACTGGAAGGTATTCATGACCCCTAAGCGGACGCCTCACAACTCGTCAGAAACAGAGACATACAATACAGCTTATTTTAATGTGACCTTATAGCATCTACAGGGCACACGATTCTCCTTCTGCGGTGGAGAAGAGGAGAACATATGCCGCTTGTTTACTCCTACATTAAGTGACTCTAGCTATGTAGCAGCCACAAGTGTGAACCTATTTTTGAAGCGGAGAATCCACAGGGCCGGAGTCGGAGCAGAAACGCAACAGCGTTTGGGGACACGCCGACCTCCCTGCCCGCCCGCCATCTCCAGAATGCTCCAGAGGTCCCCGGACTCAAGTGGACAAGAGCTTGCGCTGCCGGATGGGCTGCACTGAGATGAGGGGACCGGGCAAAATCGCCAGCTTCCATCAAGAAACTGGCTTTCCTACGCGGTTTCCTGTTCAAGTTCTCAACTCTGGTTCAGGCGTTTGGGCCTAGCAAAGAGGCCTTGCAAAAGGAAGATTTTCCCTCCCTCTGAGACGAAGCGAGCTGTTGGACGCTTCCGGGACACGGATGAGATGGGAGGTCGCCCAGGTGCAGGTCCTTCCATTAGGCCTGGTAACTCCGAGGACAGAAGAGGGGAGGGGTGCTTTTCATCCTGTTCATGCCCGAGATCAGGGGTGGGACAGGAGCAGTTGTTCATTTGAATCCAGCGTGCCTGCAGAGTGCCTGGTTAACTGACAAGCCCCTCTGATTGGTCAGATCATCGCCTTAGCAATGGGTCTGGTGGCTAGGTTACATCATTTCCCCTACACCTCATGGGCTGATTAGGATCAGGCCAACGCAGGGCCTGGGACCAGTGTTCCCTCTAAGCTGAGTTAGTGTGAGCTAGCTCACAGTTTTTTAGGCTCCAGCTCACACATTTTTGTCTTAGCTCAAGGAGGATGTCTCCAGAGGAAACTAATTTATGCAGCAGCCCAATCGCTCGCTCACAACGTTAATGCCAGTAGCTCACAAAGTAGAATTGTTGCTCACAAGACCCCACAGCTTAGAGGGAACATTGCACCGGGACATAAAGTAAAAGTTTTCATTCTAGTTCTTTGCTCTACAACATTGCTGCAAGCGGGCCATGTGACGGCCACTAGCCAGGAGGGTGTGTTAACGCTATTGCTGCCAGCCATCATGCATGGTGATAAATGCCACTGTTTGCTGACTAGTGCCCTTAGGCATTTATGGCGACTGACCCTGTGCTTGGATTAGCCTGGGTGCTGCCTCTTTTGGTGGGTCTTACAGACTGGAAACCTAGTCTTGGACCCTGAAGTTCAGAAGCCTCAAGACCTCACAGTCTGCTGTTGGGTAACATCTGAAACCTTGAAAGTCTACGGGATTTGTAAAAGTGCTCACACAGACTTTCAGCCTTTGGCTATTTTTGTCTTCACTGTTCACTACTCTGCTTTATTTCTGCACAATTTTAAATAAATCACTTTTAACTAGACTTTGCTGAGTTCTTGAATTCAGGAGAGTTCCTGAATTCAGGCAGCTTCCATCTGAATCCAGTACTCTGGCCCTCAGCTACCAGAGTCATTGTTTGCGAAACGTGCTTTGAAGGTGTCCTGCCCTGCAAGAGTGACTTTCTTGACTTTAGATCCAGTTGGTCAGCCATGTTGGTCTGAAGCGCTACAACACATTTAGAGACCGGTGGCACCTTTGAGACCAACCAAGGCTTATTCAAGGTAAAGCGTGCCTTGCACACGAAAGCTCGTACCCTGAATAAACCTTTGTTGGTCTTAAAGGTGCCACTGGACTCTAAATTTCTTTCCTTGACTGTCGTTCCATGAAGGCCTGAGATTTGGCCTCTGGCTGTCTAGACAGTAGAAGGGGGCGCACACTTCAGCCCCTTTTGGTTGCTTGTTTTGCTTTGGCTGGCTTCCACAGCTAGAGTCTCAGCCCCGGTTTGGCGGTTAGGGCTCGAAGCCCCCGGGGACAGCTTACTCTCCATCCTTTGATACCAGTGCAGGATTTGACCGGGCTCCCCCTCCCCACGGCAGCTTCACACACGGTGGCTTTTTTCTCTACTCTGGTCCTCCCCCCCAACCGCCAGCATCAGCTTTTTAGAAGTCGCTGGGGGGGGGTGGGAGGCAGGAACAGTTCACATCAGCATCATTCCGGGAGCATGTTGTCCTACTTTCAGAGCCATACGGCAAGATAATAAATTTTCGCTCCTAAAAGAGTGCCGCTAAAAATCAAACTGTTCCATGAAAGCCCTACTCTTTAAACGACGTTATTTTTAAAGCGACTCTTCAAGCGTCCAAGAGCGACAAAGGATGGGACGGACATAGTTTCCAGCACGCGCCTCCATCCCAGATCTTTTTAACATATGGGGGGGGGGGGAGCAGCCATGGGCCTATAAAAATGATGCCTAATTGTCCCACTGCTTTTCTCAGGGCTTAAGAGTTCATACGTCCCCCATCTGCTGGGCTAGGAGGAGGAGGCATGCTAGCAGTGGTCACAAGCTTCCTCAGAGAAGCCAGCTTCAAACGATCAAAACCCTTGAGCGTCCCCTGACTTGGACAGTCCAGTCTCGGAAGCTAACCAGGGCCGACCCTGGCAAGTATTTGGAGGGGAGACCTCTTTGGAATACCAGAGGCGGGAGGCAGAGGCAGGCTATCAAGACACTTCTTTGAATTTCTCCATGCCCCAGTAGGAGTCACCAGCAGTGTTCCCTCTAAGCTGAGTTAGTGTGAGCTAGCTCACAGTTCATTATCCTCGAGCTCACAGATTTTTGCCTTGGCTCAGGAAGGGCAGCTCCAGAGCAAACTAATTTATGCAGCAGCCAAGTCGCTCGCTCACAACTTTAATGCCAGTAGCTCACAAAGTAGAATTTTTGCTCACAGGACTCCACAGCTTAGAGGCAGCATTGGTCACCAGCGGTCGCCATGACTGCCAGGCACAGGCGCGCACATGCAAAATGCAAAAAATACCCCCCCCCCAAGAATCCTTGATCGTGGCAGAGAAGTGCCATCGAGTTGCAGACAACTGACGCCAATCCTGTAGGATTGCTTTCAAGGCAAGAGATGAAGAGAGGTGGTTTGCCACTGCCTGCCTCTGCATCGCAACCCTGGACTTCCATGGTGGTCTCCCAATCCAAGTACTAACCAGGGCTGACCCTGCTTAGCTTCCGAGATTTTACATTTATACTCTGTCTGCCTTCTATCACAGAACTCAAGGTCAGTGTACGCAAATGCTCCTAGCCGAGCACCAACCATGCCCTCCACCTGTTCAGCCTTTTCCCAGTTGTGGTATACCTGCCTTCAGACTACCACAGGCAACACTGTCAGCAGCCTACCAAAATGTCTTTCCTTGTGGAGACTCTTTCCACGCCTACCCCCACACGTCTCCCGTTTCCCAATACAGGCACTCAAACTTTTGGCCTGGTGGGGGGGGGGTGGGGGGGGGGGGGGGGGGGACCCTGTCCTTGTAATCTGTTCTTCTGCAAAACACCTCTGAATGCATAGGTTCCCCAACGACATTAGCATGGGAGTCCCAGCCATCGCCATGTTCCGATCAATAACTCTGCAACACACAGGTAATGTGGGAGTATCAACGAGCATCATTATGACTGGGGAGAAGCACTGAGTTACCAGGAACAACGTGGGAGTGGCTGTTATTGTTGCATTCGCTTTCCTTCCCAATGGCGTACTTGTGCTTTTGATTATGCTGCTGGGAGAACACAGAACCAGGGCGAGGGCAAGAACCGAAGGAGCAGCTACCAGCGTAGCAAGACAATGGCTTCGAGCCAAACGAGCGCTACTAATTTGAGCTAAAGTTCGAACACAGCCGAATGTCTCTTTGGGAGTGGGAATGGTTATCACAAAACAGAGTTCAAGCAGCCTAACTGCTTAAGGCAGGGGTGTCAAACATGTGGCCCAGAGGGCCGGATCAGGGCCCCCCCCCCCCCGGAGGGCTTCTATCAGGCTCGCAGTGGAACTGGCTGTCTTCTGCTGCTTCCTCCAGTTCTGCTGCTGCGCCGCCATTGTAGGTTTGCAGTTTACAGATACACACCTGAACAGCATACTCAAAACTGCAACAGCACAGACATTTCGATGTAATCATTCAGAACAAGAGGTGTCAGTTATCAGACACTGTTAAATAAACAAAATATTGCAAGAGTGCTAATGTTTTAAGCATGTTTTAATTTTAAGTTAAAAAAAAATTTGTGTTTGTGTTCTTTATAAAGTTTATATCTCCGCTAGTTGGCATTACATTTTATGACACACGTGGCCCGGCCCAATAAGGTCTCATTTATGTCAGATCTGGCCCTCATAACAAATGAGTTCGACACCCCTGGCTTAAGGGAATTCTCCACACACACAAAAAGTGATGTGTCCGACACTCCATATAAGTCTGTGGCATTACTCTTGGATGTCTCGTCTCACATCTGTAGAATCTAGTTAGAACTAATCAATGGCTATCAATAGCTATATTTTGAGTTAAGCAGGGATTCCCCCAATCTCCACCCCAAATTATTTTGAGTCCTTAATAGGTATATTAGGTGGGACAGTTACAGCAAATCGCTTTGCTACAACACGGAAGACAACCAGTGTTCCCTCTAAGCTGAGTTAGCGTGAGCTAGCTCACAGTTTTTTAAACTCCGGCTCAGACATTTTGGTCTTAGCTCAGGAAGGATGGCTTCAGACCAAACTAACTTAATGCAGTAGCCAAATTGCTCACTCACAACTTTAATGCCAGTAGTTCACAAAGTAGAATTTTTGCTCACAAGACTCCACAGCTTAGAGGGAACTTTGAAGACAACCTGAAGATATTTTCCTCTGCATCCCAGTTCTTAGAGAAACACCGTAATCTCCTGCACTACCATTTGAGTTAACAGGAAAGCATCGGCTCCGCACCAATCATGGAAGCAGTAAAGCCAGGTCACCCCCAGACAAGACAAAGATTTCTGCATGCTCTGGGAACTCTACCAGCTATGGGGAAAGAACATTGTTTTGTGACATTTTTGGAACAAATACTCCCAACATGAGCTTGTTCCACTGCTTGTATGAGAGACCTGGAACGTTCTAGACACCTAAGAATCAGTTAAAGAAAAGGGGGGAAACAACAAACACAAACAGAGAGAATTTAGCCTGCTAAAGCACGTAAGAATTAGCATCCCCGAGAGGAAGACGGATGAATCCCCCCCCCCGACGCAAATAATTTCTCCTGCCAGTTCCACACAGCCTTACAGATTATTCTCTCCAATATCCAACTTGATGGTCCAAGGCTTACCATGGAACCACCTGCAGACAGTGAAGGGGATTCTACTTATCCAGGATATTTTATAAGAAAATGGTTGTAACTTAAGTTACAGTTTGTTTGTAACTTAAAGGGGGGGAGACTTCTTTAAAATAGCCCAGTGAGCACCAAGCCTCTTCAGTGTACCCAGGAATGTCACACATAATAGCTTGAAGGGTACCTGTCTTAATGGATGAATGCACTGAGACATAGGCTTCCTTCAGCTTCCTCCTGAGAGCTTCATATTGGAACAGATTTCAAAGGGATCGATCTACGAGCATCTAAAGGACCACTCAGTGATCCTGGGAAGTCAGCACGGATTTGTCCCCAACCAATCCTGCCAGACCAACCCCATTTCCTTCTCTGATCGAGTGATGAGCTTCCTGGATCGAGGGAATGTTGTTGATGTTGTTTACCTGGATTTCAATCAAGCTTTTGACAGGGTTCCCCATGATGTTCTGATGGGTAAACTAGAGGACTGTGGTCTGGACTCTAGGATAGTTAGGTGGATGGGGAACTGGTTGGAGAACCGCACTCAGAGAGGAGTTGTCAATGGCATTTCATCTGAATGGTGGGAGGTAGCCAGTGGGGTGCCACAGGGCTCGGTTCTGGGCCCGGTACTTTTCAATATTTTTATAAATGATCTGGATGAGAGTGTGGAGGGGCTACTCATTAAATCTGCAGATGATACCAAATTGGGCGGAGCAGCAAACACACCAGAAGATGGAGAAAGAATTCAACGAGATCTCAACACGCTGGAAAAGCGGGCGGATGTGAACAAGATGCAATTTAATAAGGATAAGTGTTGAGTGATATAACAAAAATGAGGAACATGCACACTGGATGAGGGTTACGCGTCTGGGTAGCAGTCTGTGTGTGAACAAGATCTTTGGGTACAAGTGGACCATAAGTTAAATATGAGCAGCCAGTGTGATGCAGTGACAAAAAAATGCTAATGCGATCTTGGGGTGTTATCAACAGAGGCATAACATCCACATCGCAAGATGTCACAGTCCCACTGTACACTGCATTGGTCATGCCGCACCTGGAGTATCGTGTGCAGTTCTGGAGGCCCCACTTCAAAGGGGATGTGGACAGAATGGAGCGGGTGCAGAGGAGAGTGATGAGGATGATCGGGGGCCTGGAGACCAAGCCCTAGGAGGAAAGGCTGAGGGACTTGGGAATGTTCAGTCTGGAGAAGAGGAGGCTGGGGGGGGGGGCATGATTGGCTCTTTTAAGGCTTTT
>NW_015169271.1:41849-48110 GCF_001447785.1 Gekko japonicus
GGGGGGGGGGCATGATTGCTCTCTTTAAGGCTTTGAAGGGCTGTCACTTAGAGGAGGAGGGCAGTGAGCTGTTCCTGTTAGCAGCAGAGGAAAGGACTCGCAATCATGGGTTTAAATCATGAGCGGGAAGGATCTTAGAAAAAACTTTCTGACGGTCAGAGTTGTGCAACAGTGAAATGGGCTGCCTAGGGAGGTGGTGAGCTCCACCTCACTGGCAGTCTTCAAGCAGCGGCTGGAGAAACCCTCGTCAGGGGTGCTCTGGGCTGATCCTGCAGTGAGCAGAGGGTTGGACTAGATGGCCTGCAGGGTCCCTTCCCACTCTGTGATTCTTGGGAGTCTAATCCAAACTCCCCCCTCCCCAGGCAACCAGGAATGCTGCAAGCATTTAAGGGCTCTGACCGTCTTGAAGGGAAAGATTTAAAAGAAGGACAGAGTTTGCCCCCACGATATTGCATCACCACAAAGAATTCTCACTGAGACTGGGACAGACCACAATAATTCACAGCGCCTCTGTACACCACAGGAAGGAAAAGATAAATATGATCACCTGCATTGTTCTGCTTCAGTTTACACCTAGAGGAATAGCTTTTCCCTCACCGAGCCCTGACCCTCAGCAGTCAGAACAATTACACCACAGCACAAGGCGCAGAAGTTCAAGGTCAGGTGAGCAGGAAGTCATTCATCTAGCCCCCAAGCTGAGCACTCTTGTGTTCATTCGTTCCCAGGTCCACAAGAAAAAAAGGACTATACCATTAAGAGACTCCCTAGAGAGGGCACGAAATACCAGATTCAGCTGTCAGATAGGAAATTATGAACTACAGGAGGGGATGAAAAGGAAGGCTTGCTAAGGAAGTGCACAATATGAGGACGCAATGACCTGTTTATCACCTGGTCAATCATCCCGTAGGGAGAAAATTGGTCCCATCTTGTAGGTCTCAAGGTCTGGCGGTGGACCTTGACCCGGGCCCCGTCAGGGGCAACTCACTAGATACCCCCTTTCTTCTGAAAGAGAATGGGGGCATTTTCTTGAAGATTTTAGATGGCCAGATAGGGTGATATAGGGTGATATAGGGTGCTGGGTGGGGCAAGCGTAGCATCACATCACTCAATACTGTCAGGCCTCCTCTTATACCAGCTCCAACCAACACGATCTTCCTCCGAACAGGAATCTCTCTGCTAGAGGACAGAGCAGGAAATCGCCCAGTATCTAAACCACTAGAGAGCAACAAGCAGGGGGAGAGATCCATGCATTGTGAGCCAGAGCCATGGGATCTTAACACAATTTGATATTTTAGATATTTACTTTCAGATCTTCCTAAATAAAATTTAATTGCTTCTCACTCACCCCTCCCTCGGTCATTACAACTAGTATTTATGGTTGGATCACATCAGTACACACTGGAGAAACACAAGGTTTTCACTGTCGGGTCAAGTGGACAGGAAAGTCTGACTGTCGAGAACGTGGCTCGCTGAAAAAAATACACAATGGCTTGGATCCAGCAATGCACAAGCAGAAGCATAAATGGACTTAGCGTGTGTCTGCTTGCATAACACCTATTGCTTTCCTCCCTTTATATTACGCTGTCCAGAAATGGGTTGCAAATTTATTTTCCTTAATACCAAGGAAGATAATTTTCAAAAGAAGTCCAGAGACTGGCTTTGCGCCACAGCTCCCTGCAGAGTTTATGCTATCGCTAGCGAGCCATTTCCTAAACATATGCTCGCAGTCAGCACGGTACGAGGAAGGAAATCTATTCCTTGCCCTCAAGGATCAGCAACAAAGGGCTTTACGGAAAAGCCACTGCGGTGTTAACAGATAAACGTGGGATCAACGGGGACCTAGGTTATCCTGGCTCGGCCGTGAAATACCCTGGATGTTTCTGAACAAGTCACCGCCTCTCAGCCTACCCCACAGGGGTATTGTATTCATTACAATAGGATTAAATATTACAAACGTGAGGGATAACTGAGGGGTAATATCCTAATTCTTTGCTGCATCAAATCCATGTAATATTAATAAACCTCTTCAACCCCAGACTAGTAATGTTCACGAATGTATACCTGGCATGCATCATTTACCTGGATACACGTTTTTGTTTGTTTTGTTGGGCAGAGTACATTACAAATCACTTCTCAAATGCCCACTGTATCTGTAAGCCCACGTTAACTCCCGATATTATATCAAAGTGCAAAAAAGTTGCGGGGTAGCCGCTCATTCATCTGCTCGCCTCGCTAGGCCCCAGACTCGTAAGCAAACAATCTGAATACGTGGTTTCTTGCAGAACAGCTAAACAACCAACTTGGCACAAAAATATTTTTGTTTAAAGAACACTGCATCGTAAATTGGGGTTCTCGTTTTTGATAGCAGCAGAAATGGTACCGGTGCTTAATGGCGAAATGATAATCAAGAGTCCTGGTAAGAAACCTCCTCTCAGAATGCTGGATAACCCTGCTAACAAAAAAGTAGCTTGAATACTTATTGCCATACTCCATTCAACGTTTAAAGAAATCCCTCCATTGTCTCAGTGCAGAGACCAAAAGAGAGAATCACTGCCTCTGTTAAGAACCTGACAATCAGGTACTGTGTGACGGATTTAATGGCATTTCCTCCAAGTTTCAGGACTACTTTCGTTCCTCTCAGGTTTCCATGTGGCTGATCCGTCCTACACCAAGTCAAACAATACCTCATAATAAAGCACACAAGTTTAAACAAAGCCGTATGGGAAAGGGCATCCCAAAACTCAAAACTATCCTAAGTCGGACAATCACTGGAAACCATATCCAAGGCAAAAAGCTTTGTAGAAGCTTGCTTACCGTTCCATAATGCTGATTCTTGTACAGGGCCAAATATAAAAGCAGGTATGGACAACAATGTCAGAAGCAGCCTATCTTCACCTCATTACGGTCACAAGCAACATTGAACAATTCCTATAATAGGTGTCAGTATTCCCATGGACAAGTATTAAAAGTGAAGTAGTACCTGTGGTATTTTTTCCTTCATATATTTACATAAAAACATAAGAGATGCCAATGTTGGATCAGGCCAATGGCCCATCCAGTCCAACACCCTGTCACACAGTGGCCAAAAATACCAGCTGCCATCAGGAGGTCCATTAGAAGCCCTCCCACTGCTGCCCCCCCCCCCAAGCACCAAGAAGACAGAGCATCACTTGCCCCAGAGTCCCTATCTATACCTTGTGGCTAATAGCCACTGATCGACCTCTGCTCCATAAATAACTAAGTACAACAGCTTTGGTTATATTCTGTCAGGGAAAACTATTTGATTCCACATATATTGTAGTCGATCAGGGAATCAGCAACTCTTACAAGGTACTAATAGTCCTATTAATGCTGTACTGCCTACCAATGTCTATAAAGATTCCCCATGCGAAATGGGATGTGGGGAAGATTGTGGACTCAGTCATCGAGCAAAAAAACTCGCCTGAAGAAAATATACCCTAATCCAACTATATATGCCAAATCAAGAGTTCATCACACACAAAGAAGACTCAGAAGGGTGCCTACAGAGAGACTGCACCATGTGAGTAAAACCAGCCCCCACCTGGATGGCCCAGGCTAGCCTAACCTTGTCAGATCTCAGAAGATAAGCAGGGCCAGCCCCGGATACTATTTGGAGGAGAGTCCACCTAGGAAGAAGACTCGGGACAGGCAATGGCCAACCACCTCTGAAAGTCTCTTGCCCTGAAAGCCCTCCGGGGTCACTATGAGGCAGCTGTGACTGGACAGCACTTCCCCCCACCGCTGCCACCACAAGTGAAACCAGCTGACCAGAAAGGGACACAAAAAATTTTCCCCCCACAGAAAACGGTAATATCCTGAACACCAGTAGCAACTGGCCGCCCACTGTTCATGTCTTCCCTAAAGCCACATCAGTTATTACTTCCACTAATACCAACTGTGGATTTTGCCCATGCACCTGCTACCCCAAATTAACAACTAGGACCTAGAACAGCCCTCCCGGAGGCATAACACCTACCAAAAATGACATTTTCAAAGGCTACAATGAATTGTGCAGTGCAACATGTACACAGACTAACTACAACAACTACTGCCAAGCATTATGGGACGTTACACACAAAGCACTTGCTATGTGTCAGCTCTGGAGAACCCGGAAATTTGGTCTCATAACCCAAGCGGACTTTAGACTTGAAAAGCAGCCCTGCACTGCCCAATGGAAAACTGCTTTTGAAACTGAGGAACCTCAAAAGCAGTCCTGCAATACAACACGAGAGATCAGATATTCCATTCATGGTAGTTGCTCGTATGGATACATCCTTAAGGCGAAGACGCAGACATTTTATAGGACTAAGCAACACAGGTACGATGGTCTCTCTGCACAGATTTTGTATTTAGATTACTGTATCTTTATGCATACGCCAATAAAAGGCTTGTCTGAGTAAACTACAATGGTCTGTGTACGGCTGCAGTGACATCACTATGCACAACTCAATTTTCAGAGGAAAGCATTTTAGCACAGGGTAACAGTAAGCTGTATGTAGTGAAAATATCCACGCAGACTGATTAGGGAAGCTATGTGACAATACCCCTCACCTCCAATACCTCTTAGTTTTTATTCTGGGCTATTAATGCACCACAAATTACTAAATAAAATAGGTTATGCAGGCAGGTAAGAATTTATGGGTAACTGAGAACTTTTCAAGACTGGAAAAAATGGGTTAATGCAAACATTAACCTAAATCACTATGGAAGTTGGTTACGTATTTGTTCTTGATCCTACAAACTTTTGATACAATTCCTTAGCTCCACATGTCCTACCATGGCATTAAGACCAGCTGGGAATGCTTTCCTGCAAACAATGAACCAGGGTAGAGCATTTAGAGCACAAAAGGAGATACAGTCAGGTGTCACTCCAGAGTGACAGAACTGTCCCTTCTTGAAAGCACATTTGAACCCATTACATATTTTGTTCTCAAACTTCTATTTAACAGCCAATGTGGATAAGGTCAATTTTGTTGTTTCCAACTTTGGTAGTTCTACACTGCTTTTATTGTAATTTTTATAGCATTATTGAGTACCTTGAGCAACTGGACTGTTGGTATAAAATGCAAAGAAGCCACATTCCAGCAGCTTTTATACCCCTGAGCTTTGGTAACTTTTGACACTATACATTGCCCATGACTCACTCAATATGATGCAAAATACTGTCTAATCCACTTATTTAGGAATCCCAGGTCCAGTTAGGAAATGCTTGGTATGTTAAGAAAAAATAAGACAAATCATCCATTTGAGTATGATAAATAATTCCATAGGAATAAAGTTCGTGAGGTATTTTAATATATACAACTTCTAAAAATGCTTTTCTTGTATTAAAGACACAAGAGTCTGATGGCCTGAGAAAAAATAAGACAAATCATCCATTTGAATATGATAAATAATTCCGTAGGAATAAAGTTCCAGTGAGGTATTTTAATATATACGACCTCTAAAAATGCTTTTCTTGTATTAAAAAACACAAGAGTCTGATCGCCGGATCCAATCCTGAAATAAATCTGGCATTGGTGGGAACTTATTTCTTTTCAAGTCCTACGGCAGTGCTGGCATTCTACAAGTTCTGCAGTTTCTGATTAATCCCTGTGTCAAACCGATCAGCGTCCTTAAACTTAACTTCAATCAAAATTGTGCGCATTTAAGGGTGGGGTGGGGAATAAAAGGTAACAGCTACGGACTATTTCTGGAAGTGAATAGTTCTTTTGGTGTTTCGTTCCACCCCACCTGGGAGTTGAGTACTATCACGAAAGCTGACTTCAATATGAAAAGAGGTTGTTCATTAACAGCAACTATATCAGCCGAAAATTGTACCAGCACAGTCCACTGTGTTTATCACACAAATGCTTTATTAGATTCAAGGCAGGAGATAGAAAAATCGTTACCAGGAAGAAATTTCTACAGTATATATGGACAAAAAACATAACGAGGCCATTTTCTCAATTATCTATCTCTTCACACTGATTCATCAACTCAAATTTCTCCCAAGGTGTTAAGATCTTTTACACATCAACCACGATCAGATTTGGCACAACCAATCTCGCTTTTTAAACCAGCCATTTTCTTAGACATAAGAAGATTCCACTCTTCTGCAACCTACAACCAGACTACACCCTTCAACAAGCAATAGACATGGAATGTTCTACAGATCAGACCTAGATCCAGCAAACATCAATTAGACTTTAGTTGATAAAAAGGACTAAGCAATCCAACAATTTGAGAACCACTGCTTTG
>NW_015169271.1:48393-53770 GCF_001447785.1 Gekko japonicus
GTGGGGGGGGGGGGGGAGATTACTGTCCCCGACCACCACCACTCCAAATTCAAAGCTTTTCAGTCGGTAACCGCTAACATATTTATGAAACTTTGGTCTATGTGTATTCCATCAGAACTTTTGTTCCAAGTCAGCCACACTTGCTGATGTGAGCAATGAGGTCTGAACAACTTCACCACGTACACTTATTATTTTGTCATGGGAAAGACCATAAACATTGCTTACAAGGTGCATTAACCACAGGCAGTTTCCCTCGGTTTTAACCAGAGTCATGCTTTTTAACAAAAGGTTCTTTAGTTACAATGGCCTTTGGGATTGAGCAAACTCCTTGAATTCAAAAGCTTTTTTTTTTGGAAACTAGCATGGTATAGTGGTTACAGTACCAGACCAGGATCTGATGGACCCCAGTTCAAATCCTTGCTCTATCACAGAGAATCGATGCGTGGGTGACCCTGGGCCAGTCACACACAGTCTGCCTCACAGGGCTACTGAGAGGATAATATGACAGAGAGACAAACATATGTAAGCCACTTTGGGACCCCATAGGGAAGAAAATCAGGATATAAGCAAAGTAAATAAAAATAAGGAAGACTTCCAGGTAACTAAAACCACATTACATATTTATGGCAATGGACCATTTACATAGATTCCATTCATGTGAGAGACAAAGCTACATTAATTATAAAAAGGCACTGCAAATGAGTATCTAAAATGTTCCTACCAAGAATATTTAGGGGCCCAATTCTTACAAAGTTTCATATCCCCTCCCCACGTTCTTATCAGGTAGTCTTTCGGCCATGGATGTTATCACTGTTTCACCAACTGCTGCCACAACTGAGAGCTCCACAGATACACAGGCAATTGGCACAGATCTGGGCCTTGGCAGTGGAGGTGCCCATAAACCTGATGGCAATCCTTATTTTTGTTCCATTTTGTTATGCAACTATATATATATAGTCAAAATCAAATAAACTTAATACCTAATCAACAGAGTTTCTGAAACAATGGATTTTTAAAAAAAAACAAAACAAACATAAGCTGCATTTATTGCCTTTAAGATTTTAACGTACCTGTGGCTGTCAATTATATTTACTATTACTACTCTAAGAAATTCAGTTTTTGTCACGATTCTTATTACTTGCTTTATTCCAATTACAGAGGTCACCTTATAAGAAAACTACCTATCACTACAATACTTTCACCTCAGATCGTTCACTATGCCTGCCAGCACTTCGTTCCTGCAGAAACATAAAGAATACGTTACTTCACATTCTAAAAAAAAAGAAATCACTATATTAAGATTAACTGTATAAAAACTTAATTTCATATAATCAACTCTTTACTATAGCACTGTTTAAATGTATTTAAGTAAATGGGTCCCAACTGCACTTCAGTATTATTCTTTTATTTGAAAGGCCTTCTAATTGTCAAATTTCCCATACCCGTTTGGCAAGAAATACAGTGGAAGCAGGAAAAGGAGAAGAGACTGTTATTAAACTCTTCTCCTACTCCCCTCCCCCTTTAAGGATACTTAGATGTGCCCTCTCAAAAATGGAAAATGTCGGGGAGCTGTTCATCGTTAATTACAATGGCAGATTACAGCCAGTGTTCCCTCTAAACTGAGTTAGTGTGAGCTAGCTCACAGCTTTTTAGCCTCCGGCTCACCCATCTTTGTCTTAGCTCAAGAAGGATGGCTCCAGAGCAAACTAATTTACGCAGAAGCCAATTCGCTCGCTCACAACTTTAATGCCAGGAGCTCACAAAATAGAATTTTTGCTCACAAGACCCGCAGCTTAAAGGGAGCACTGATCACAGCCAATAGGTGATATTACAACTATGCCACAAGGTAAAATGAGTATAGCTCTGTGCATACTGCTCAGGAAAGGAACGTTTTGCCCACATGCAAAATACGGCAGCCTGAGTGATGAAAGAACAGAAACAGCCCTGTGAGAAGACTGCACAATAAACGTTCCTTCTCTCAGCACAAAACACCCTGGATGGGAAGAGAGGCCCTAAATAACCCAATGCAGGGGGGAAGACATGGGTGTCTTCTGCAAAGGGACAGAATGTGGTGGTTCCCCCACTGTTTATGTGGGGCAGTCAAAGCAGAGCAGCAATGGCGCTTCCGTGTGGTAGGTTCCCTGCAGCTTCCCCACCCCACCCACCCAGGAAGTGGGGACCCCCTCAGACCACCAGAGCTTTTTCCAAAAAAAAAAAAAAATCAGTACTAGAATATCAGTATGCTACAATAACTATGGATGTAGGTTCTCTGAATGCTCAGCTTTCATTTAAAAAAAAAGTCTCCAGCCTCTTCCATTGCAGAGACGTCCATTTTTCCTTCCAACTCTGCAAAGGAGCAAGCTCGAGACTTACTCTTTTTATAAATGAAAGCTGAGCATTCAGAGAACCCGCTACGCCTATTGTTACAACAGTATATCAATATGATATTCTAGCGCTGTTTTTAAGAAATGGTGATGAGACAGAGACAGCTGTCTCAGGGCCAGAAAAAATAGCTGCCACACAGACCAGAAACACACGAAATTTTCTCTCCCACGCGGCAGTCGACTAGGCCACAACCTTTCCCAAAACTCTGGAGCAGAGTGGGTCTGAAAAAGATCACAGAAAAGCCGGGGGAACCCCCAGTGGTGCATTAATGCACCAAGATGCTGTGGGGGAAGCAGGGAGAGAGAAAAAACTGATTCCCAAAAGCACTGAACTCGAGGTAGATAACCCATGCGGAAGCCATCCACATCTCACGCCTACAGAACATTTATGCTTTTTTGTGCTTAGAGCAGCAGGTGCCAAAAGATGGGCTCGGCACATCAGGTGGCCTTAGAACACTTTGTAAGTGGGCTGCCAAACCGCTATTCACTCTCGAATGTTGGATATTGTCGTAGTCCCCTGGATTGTCATTATACAAGAGCAAACCATAATCAGTGAGACTCGGTATTTGTACTTCTCAAACAGCAATCCTCCCACCGCACCGCAAACAGTGCCTGAAACGCAAAACAGTGTTTGAGATGGCAGAAGCCTGTTTTGAACTGGCAGAGCATATGCCCTTCAATGGGTTTAACCTGTGGGTCGAGGCCACTATGTCCAGAAGTGCTCATAGATGGCCAACTTCCTGATGAGAAACTCAGTGAAGCAATACTGCTGCACTACAAGGAAACTAAACATTTTAGGGGCCATTGCACTCGGACGATCTATTAATTTCTAACCCGGATGTAACATTCCCTGAATAAAGGGAAAGCAACTGAAATTCAACTGCATACGATGACTTCCTTTTTCAAAGGGACAGTATACGAGAATTTCACTGCACAAAGACTCTTTGATGCTATAATGCTTCACAAAATTATCCCGAAAAAAGTATAAGTCTTAGATTTAGTTAACCATTAAATGCAGAGTTGACTGCCACAATGTTTTAAGGGTTGTTTTTAAACTCTGGTCGCCCTACCCTAATCACATGTATTCAGAAATGGAGCCCATTATTTCCGGTGAGAGGTCAGTCTGAAATATGTTTGCTCAGGATAACCAACATAGGTTTTTTCGTTAATGAAACATCACATTCCCTGCCTTACCTTGTTACAGTATGGCCCAGAAATATTTTGCCCCTTTCATGTCCCCCATTTTAATATTTCAATACAGTACCTATACCACAACTTCAGTACACACTGTGAATGTGAGCCTTATTAAGCCTTTCTTCCACAGCTTTGCTTGGTAAACTGAAAACTGAAGTCTCATTTAAAAAAAAAAATTAAACCAAAGTAAAAAAGAGACAGCCCTTTTGACGTTCACACTCATTCCAAAACTTTAAACAACTGGAGAGCTGAAACGGAAAGACAGAGCACACAGGGTTTCCAATAAAAAAAATAGCAGTTGTTACAAAAGGGAAGGCAATATATAATTTAGGCTAACAAATGTTTGTGGAAAAGGGCGTTGATTCTTGGCACTAGCAGCTGGGAGGAGACACCCCTAGTGTTGACATAAAATACTACAGCGGCAGAGACTGTATTGCTGGACTCGTTTTACGAAAAGCAAGTTTTAATTGCTCAGATTTTTCTCATCCTCCTTATTCAGTGAAACGGCAGTCAATCTCGCATGCCCCCAACTTTGTTTTGAAGTAGCCATTGCCTGGTTGGAACAGCAAAACTCATTAGGCATGTCTGCTGCCAGAGGTGATCGGCACTGTCGCTTTTCATGTGAGTACGGAGAGCGCACCAAAAAAATAAACCTTGTGAAAAACGGCAGAACCAGTACACTGCTAGTATGCAAAATGCAGCCTTTCATGTAGGGGAAAAGGCTGGTTTAACAAGCCATTTAAATCACATTTAAAAGGTTGCCTTTGGGAGAAGGGAGTGTTCACGGTTGCGGAGGGAGGAGCCGGCACAACTTCCCCTGCTAGAGGAAGGACGGCTCAGGTATTAAAAGGTGAAAACATGGCTGAACCCTGGCGCCTGAAGCAAGACGACTGAAGAGGAACAGGGACACATCTGTGTATTTTATAGTTCTACGAAGGCAGGGCAACGAAGGAGAATATTTTAGTGTTGCTGAACATAAGGAGATGACAGTTTGTAAGGAGTTCCAGCCACCTTATGAAGGGAAAAAGCTAATCCAAGTTAGTGGGAAAGGAGGGTCACAGGACATCACAGCACGAGTGAATACGGCATTTAAGGTTTTTCCGGGCCAAGATTTAAAGTGCTGCGTGCAATTATTACAAGAGCCTGCTTGGACACAACGGAAACATGAGCAAGGGGGCATTAGAAGGAAGAAACCTGACGGCACACCAGGAAACACCGTGAAGGTGGTCTGGAAATCAGGGGAGCTCTAGGAGAAAAACATTATCAAAGGCTATGGCAGTATTACGGCACGAATCTAAGCTTTGACTGTGTGGGAAGGGAGGCGGCATGTTGAGAAAACTGGCAGCTGCAGGGAAAATGCAAAGGCTGCGGTAAAGCACAGGATTTTGAGCAAGAGGATCCGAGCAAATCCCTGGGAAGAAAACAGCACTTGCTGCCCGTGCACGTTTACTCGGATCTGGCTGTGTGCAAGCACCTCCCCAAGATTAGGGTAGCGACCTGCGACCACCTATCCTACCCGCAGGGCTGGCAAAAACACCAAACTTCCCAGCAGCTTTCGGGGGGGTGGGGGTGGCTGGTGTTAGGAAGGATCCTCACTTGACACAGCAATTCTGCACAAACAGCTCATGGAGAATATGGAGGTTTTTTCATTAGGCAGCATGCAAGACTGCAGGGGGGGGGGACAAGAGGGGGTGGCTGGTGTTAGGAAGGATCCTCACTTGACACAGCAATTCTGCACAAACAGCTCATGGAGAATATGGAGGTTTTTTCATTAGGCAGCATGCAAGACTGCAGGGGGG
>NW_015169271.1:55172-55299 GCF_001447785.1 Gekko japonicus
TGCGAAGCTGACGCAAGGAGACTGGGGGGTTAAACTGGCGTCTTTCCTCCTACGCCAGCACGTAACTCCGTGCTCTGCCACAGGCCGCAGCCCAGCCGAGTTACTGATGGGGCGACGCCTAGCGTCT
>NW_015169271.1:55596-65833 GCF_001447785.1 Gekko japonicus
TCTTCCGATGGCGGCAGATGTTTCTAAACATCTGCAGCCATTGAAGAAGGTGCGGAAGGAGGAGAAGGCGATGGATAGATCTGTCTGTCCCCGGAGTTCGTGTAGTGTATTCAAAATGACTTGAATGTATGTATTGGATGTTTGTGAATCATTCCATTGCCATCTCATAGGAGGCAGATGTTTCTAAACATCTGCAGCCATTGAAGAAGGTGCGGAAGGAGGAGAAGGCGATGGATAGATCTGTCTGTCCCCGGAGTTCGTGTAGTGTATTCAAAATGACTTGAATGTATGTATTGGATGTTTGTGAATCATTCCATTGCCATCTCATGTTAAGCTTCCTCCTGGGCTAGGATCCTAATGTAACCAATGGGAACACTAGCCCAGGAAGCAATATCCAATCACTATGAAGAAGCTCCCTGAGCGGGAAGGTTTGTGATTGGCCTTTAATGGTTCAACCGCATTGGTTGATTATTGTATAGTAGGCGTGGCTATATTAGCCGGGAATGTTTAAATACAGAGCAGCTTCTATGCCGAAGCTGTCTCTGGCTGACTGATGTTGTACCGAGTTCGAGTTGAAGAATAAAAGCCGCATTCTTGCTGAATCACTCTCCGACTCTTTGTTAAGTTCATGACTTAACAGTTCGCTATTAGAATGTCAGCTTGGGGTGTCGATTTGCGTCTGTGTGTCTCTCTCCATGGATGGAGATAGGTAGATCGGGGGCAGATTAACCATGAAGCAGACGAAGCACATGGCAAAGGGGCCACCACAAAGTGGGGGAAAGGGTGGAAAGCTTCGTTTGTACAGTCTATTGTGTTAGCCTATGAATCTTTTTTTTTTTGTATAGCTGCAACCTGCATTGTATATCTGGTCAGACAGGTCAACGACTAAAATGGACAGTGCGGAAAGGAGGGGAGGGCACCAAGATTGGTCAGTGCTGAGGGCACCGGTGAGCCTTAATCCGCCCCTGAAGTAGATAGAAGACAGACAGACAGACTGATAGATAGATAGGCAGGCAGTTAGATGATAGGTAGATAGATGAGAGATAGACCGTAGGTAGATTACATAGGTAGACAGGCAGATGGTAGGTAGGCAGATAGATAGACAGCCAAGACAGATAGATGATAGGTAGACAGACAGATAATTGGTAGGTAGATAGATGATAGATGGTAGGTAGATACATAGGTAGACAGACAGGCATATGGTAGGTAGATAGGCTGACAGATAGATGATCGATAGACAGATAGATAAATGGACAGTCAAATGATAGGTAGGTAGGTAGATGATAGATGGTAGGTAGATACATAGGTAGACAGACAGGCATATGGTAAAGTAGGTAGATAGACAAACAGGCAGATGATAGGTAGATACATAGGTAGGTAGGTAGAGAGGCAGACAGATAGATGGACAGGCAGATGGTAAGTAGGTAGACAGTTGATAGGTAGACAGATGATAGGTAGGTAGGTAGATGATAGCTAGACAGATGATAGGTAGGTAGGTAGAGAGGCAGGCAGATAGATGATAGACTGATAGATGGACAGGCAGATGATAGGTAGACATACAGTCAGATGGTAAGTAGGTACATAGATAGATGGAGGGGGAGATGATAGGTAGGTAGATGATAGATGATAGGTAGATACATAGGTAGACAGGCAGATGGTAAGTAGGTAGATGATAGGTAGACACAGATAGGTAGGTAGGTAGATGATAGGTAGGCAGATGGTAAGTAGGTAGATAGATAGGTAGACAGACAGATGATAGGTAGATACATAGGTAGACAGGCATATGGTAAGGCAGACAGACAGACAGATGATCTATGATAGATTTATTTATTATTTATTAATTTATTAATTGGATTTATATCCCACCCTCCCCAAATGGATAGTCAGATGATAGGTTTGTAGATGGATGATAGATACACAGATGGACAGGCAGATGATAGGTAGACAGACCTATGGTTGGTAGGTAGGTAGGTAGACAGATAGGCTGATAATTGATAGGTAGGTAGATGATAGATGGACAGATGATAGGTAGACAGATAGATAGATGGTAGGTAGGTCGGTAGATAGATAGATCAATATGTAGATCGTTCGATCCTGGCTTCACTCAAGATGGGTAGTTGTGTTACTCTTGTTTGTGGCAGTAGAAAAGAGCAACAGTCCAGCAGCACCTTACAGACTAACAGAATATGTGGCAGTCATGGCTCACTCCTTCAGACTTCACTATCAGAATATACGATATCTGTCTCACAGACAACTAGATTTGCCAACTCCGGGTTTGGAAATACCTGGAGATTTGAAGGTGGAGCCTGGAGAGGGTGGGATTTAGGGAGGGCAGGGAACTTTGTAGGATCTAATACCATGCAGTCCACCTTCCAAAGGAGGAATAAATCTTATAAAGAAGAAATAAATGATGTATGTCTGTCATGATCTGGGCTGTGCCATCAGAGGCCTACTAGGCCCAGGGAGCCTGGCTAGCAATAGGTGAGGCTGGGCCTACAACTCCCAGAAGCCCCTGAGAGGTTTTGGAGCCAAAATTGACCAATAGGAAAAGAGGAGGGCTTGGAATAAAAGATCTGGAGCAGCAGGAAAAGCTGCTCTTCTTCTCAGAGGGCAGAGCCAGAAGGAAGGCAACTGCAGGAAGAAACCTCATCCAGCCCTCATAACAAATGAGATCGACTCCCCTGCTATAGACTATCTTGCTTTCTGATGAGAGATGCAGCAGTCGTCAATGCCGATATCGTAGGCTGTCTTGCTTTCCGAAAAGAGAGGTAGCAAGCATCAAAGCAACGCGCCTCCCAGGCAAAAGTTGCATGTTTCGAGAAATTCTTCTTCAGGCACATTGTTTTTCCTGGAACCAAAGCTCACGATGCTGCAGCGCACAAGTCAGACAACTCTGTAGAAGGCTTCTCCGGTTCTTCTGTTTTGGCACAGTGTTTTTCCACGTTTACTCAATCTTGCCGTCTTTCCCGTGGGTGTGTGTTGCCCATCCTCCAGGTGGGGCCTGTAGATCTCTCTCAATTACAACTGATCTCCAAGTGACAGAGATCATCGCTCTGGAGGAGATGGCTGCTTTGGAGGGTGGACTGTTTGGCACGATGCCCTGCTGCGTTCCTTCCCCAAAGCCAACCCTCCCCGGGCTCCACCCCCAAATCTCCAGGAATTTCCCAAGCCAGAGCTGACAACCGTAGGAGGCCTTAAGTAAAGGTAAAGGTTCCCTTGCTCGAAAGCCAGTCGAGTCTGACTCTAGGGTTGCGGTGCTCATCTCCGTTTCAAAGCCAAAGAGCCAGCGCTGTCCGAAGACGTTTCCGTGGTCATGTGGCCGGCACGACTAAACACCAAGGCGCACGGAACGCTGTTCCCTTCCCATCTAAGTGGTACCTATTTATCTACTTGCAATCTCTTGCTTTCGAACTGCTAGGTTGGCAGGAGCTGGAACTAGAGACGGGAGCTCACTCCGTCATGCGGCACTCGGGTCTCGAATGGCTGAACTACTGACCTTCCACAGCCTGCAGTTCAGCGTCTTAACCACTTGAGCCACCTTGGTCCCCCTTTTTAAAGAGACAAAGCCCTTCGTGTGAAATGCCCTGTGTGACCCAGAGGCTAAAAAAATGTGAGCTAGCTCACACTAACTTGGTTTAGAGGGAACACTGGTGCCCAGAGGCTCATGCCAACACCTTTCCTGGCGCCCACCGAGTTTTTAGAAAGTTTGTTGTTGTTCAGTCGCACAGTCGAGTCCGACTCTTCGCAACCCCATGGACCAGATCACCCCAGGCCTTCCTGTTTTCTGCCGTCCTCTGAAGTTTGCTTAATTTCATGTTCGTTGCATCGATGACACTGTCTAACCATCTCATCCTTTGCCATCCCCGTCTTCTTTGACCTTCAATCTTTCCCAGCATCAGGGTCTTCTCCAGTGAGTGCTCCCTTCTCATTTGGTGGCCAAAATATTTGAGCTTCAGTTTCATTATCTGGCCTTCCAGGGAACAGTTGGGGTTGATTTATTTTCGGATTGACTGACTTGATCTTCTTGCAGTCCAAGGGACTCTCAAGAGTCTTCTCCAGCACCATAGAAAGTGGGTAGGGCCAAATAGGGCTTTTGCCCAGCTAGGTTTCTGATTGGCCACTGGATATTTGATTGGCAGTGCAGATTAAAAACAAACAAACACGGATTTGGCAGCAGCTGCTGCCACAGCACAAGACGCCTCACACTGTGGCTGAAGGTGAGCCGCGGTGGCCATTTTGTGGCTGCTTTTCCTCTCGTCTACCTCATGGTCTCACCTATTGCAATGAGACTCCACTTTCTACCTGTATGAAAAATTCCCAGCTCAGCATGATACTACACATTGTTCAAAGCTGGCCTTAATACAGTGTAATGTAAAGTAAAGACTCCTGGCGGCATATTTCAGAGACGGGTGTCATTTTCTTCTCTTCAATCTCTATCTCTGTATCGCTTTTTGGGTCGAGGGTAGCTTCAGTCCATAGTAAGTGGCTGGTATTTAGACTGTTCATTTCAGTTCTGAAATTTCTAAAGCCAGTACAGGTGTCATGATCTGGGCTGTGCCATCAGAGGCCTACTAGGCCCAGGGAGCCTGGCTAGCAGTAGGTGAGGCTGGGCCTACAACTTCCAGAAGCCCCTGAGACGTTTTGGAGCCAAAATTGACCAATAGGAAAAGAGGAGGGCTTGGAATAAAAGATCTGGAGCAGCAGGAAAAGCTGTTCTTTTTCCCAGAGGGCAGAGCCAGAAGGAAGGTTGCTGTGGGAAAAAACCCTCATCCTGAGGGAAGGGTGAGTAGTCTAGTGTCACTTGGAATAGTGAACTAGGGACAGTGTATATTTAGATGCGTTAGGGCATTTGATTTCTTTTCACCCACTTACTGTTATTATTCTGCACCTTGTTGTTTGAACTCCTATAAAATAAACCTTTTTCTTGTACTCTGCCTGGTCCTCACGCCTATTATTTGGCCAAAAGGGAGGTATGAAGGTCTTCGGAGGGTGCTCTGGGGCTTCTCAAGGGAACCTAAATCCAGAGTGGTGGCAGCGTCAGATGACACCCCACCTGAGCCGTGACAACAGATTTAGTTGCAGGGCAGGAATGTACAAGTGACGGCCCACTAGCCTTACAGGCCTCTCGTGGCTGCGGTTTGGCGGCAGGAATTCTGTGACCGAGCCCACCGTCCTGGGCCAGAATTCTGAAAGTTGCCCATGGGCTCAAAAAGGATGGGGACCCCCGGTGTATGCAATCGTGTGTCATGCCTGCCCCCACCCGGCGCCTGGGAGCTCTGAAACTGAGGACTCCGTGCCTTTAACACCATCGGAGGCACAGGAGTCTTTGCCAAACCTAACTACCGAAAAGGTACTTAGCCTCCAGCCTCCAGAACAGCCCGCACCTGAAACCGATCAGGCGGTGCCTGGCCCCAGCAGCACGCCACCCAATTCTCCGCCACCTGTCGACTTGCTGAGGGATCGGAGACGCCAGGACTTGGCAACCAGATGCAAAGAGGCACACTTGCATGGTTGGAGATCAATAAGCCCGGAGTACTAGCAGGATCAAGGACTTCGCGAGGCAGTGCTAATGAGACACTAATGAGTTAACAACCCAGCGAGCTATTTGAATAGGTCGCTGACTGCTGGCTAGTCATGCCGGCAAACTCGTCCTTCGGACCAGAAGCTCTACACCTCTGACTCTGTTCCTGGTATCTGGCTACTGACTGATTTCCTGGCTCCTGACTCCAGTCCGCGTTTTGACGATTCCCTGGCTCTTGATCCTCGGCTCTGCACCCTGACTTCAATGCTTGCTTATCTGGACTCTGACTCTCAGTAGCGCTCTGACTACGGCCTGGCTTTGTGTATTGGGACTGTTGCTCTGGTTATTTTGCTCTCTCTCTGGCTTGACTCTCAGACTGGACTGTGAACTCCCCCTCTCTGCCTTGCCCCACTGGCCCTGTCGTTTTATTCTAGGTATAAGCTTTGGTGCGCACGCAACACTTCTTCCTCCATTCCATGAGGCTTCATGTGGTGCCTTCTGTAAAGATAGATTAATGTGGGTCGCCGCGTTGGTCTGAAGCAGCAGAACAAAGTGTGAGTCCAGTGGCACATTTAAGAAGAAGAAGAAGAAGAGATTGGATTTATACCCCGCCCTTCGCTACCCAAAGGAGTCTCAGAGCAGCTTACAATCTTCTTTCCCTTCCCCTCCCCAAAACAGACACCCTGCGAGGTCGGTGGGACTGAGAGAGCTCTGACAGAAACTGCTCTTTTGCAAGGACAGCTCTGAAAGAACTTGTGACTGACCCAAGGTCATCCAGCAGGTGCACGTGGAGGAGTGGGGAATCCAACCCGGTTCTCCCAGATTAGAGTCTGTGCACTTAACCACAGCACCAAACTGGTGTTAGTCCAGTGGCACCTTTAAGACCGACAAAGTTTTGTTCTGGGTATAAGCTTTCATGTGCCTGCGCAACACGTCTTCCTCCATTCCATGTGGCTTAATGGGCTGCCTTCCATGAAGATAGATTCAGGTGGTCAGCCATGTTGGTCTGAAGCCGCAGAACAAAGGTTGAGTCCAGTGGTGCCTTTAAGACCAGCAAAGTTTTATTCAAGGTATAAGCTTTCAAGGCAAAGGATGAGATGGTTAGACAGTGTCATAGATGCAACGGACATGAAATTGAGTAAGCTTCAGAGGACGGCGGAAGACCGGAGGGCCTGGCGTGATCTGGTCCATGGGGTCGCAAAGAGTCGGACTCGACTGTGCGACTGAACAACAAAAAAAATAAGCTTTCATGTGCGCGCACACTTCTTCCTGCATTCCATGCAGCTTAAAGGTGCCACTGAACTCGCACTTTGTGTTGCTGCTGCCAGCCAACACGGCGACCCACCTGACTCTGTCACAGCAGGTGATACAGAAGAAATGCCACCTACGAAGCTTTTCTCATTGGCCGGCTTTCGTGCCAGGAAAAACCCAAAGAAATCGGCTCTTGTATTCCTATGTATTATGTGCTGTGAAAGGCAAACTCCTCCTCTTCGGGGTAGGGTCAGCCGTACAGAAGAAAGGATTTTACCTTTTAACAGGAGGGAGAATGCACAGGGATACAGCATACCACATTTTTCCTGGCACGAAAATAAAGCTTTGATCGTTCCTGTGACTCAGGTTGCTGTCGAAGGAGGGTGGAAAAAATAGCTGGCTACCCGAAAATGTTGAGAAAAATACAACTCTTGTTTTGGGAACACTCTCCTGCTCTCAACAACCACCTGACATGACTAAATACAAATATTTAGAAGAAGAGATTGGATTTATACCCCACCCTTCACTACCCAGAGAAGTCTCAGAGCAGCTTACAAACTCCTTTCCCTTCCCCTCCCCATAACAGGCACCCTGGGAGGTAGGCGGGGCTGAGAGAATTCACAGAAACTGCTCTTTTTCAAGAACAGCTCGGACAGAACTATGGCTTGCCCAAGGTCATCCAGCAGCTGCGAGTGGAGGAGTGGGGAATCAAACCCGGTTCTCCCAGATTAGAGTCCGCGCACATAACCACTACACCAAACCTTTGGTAGATTTCTTCACCTTTTCGGGTCGCCCTCCTATTTCTATGCCTTATGATGTGGGATATCTGTTGACACCGGCCCCCAAACACAAACACAACCCCTGTTATTCTACATAGACTCAGGGGTCATTTCGTAGAAAAAGAGGTGCAGGAGCTCATTAGCATAACTCATTAGCATAACTTATTTGCATATGCCACACACCCTGACATCACCAGAAGGGTTTCAGAAGACAACACCCACCGCTCAGGCTCCACTGGACTGTTTTGGATTGCTAGGTGTTGGGGGGGGGGGGCGTGCAGATCTGTCCTCGCAGAGGAGGGAGAGCTTGTACCTGAATAAAACCTTCTCCTTGTGCCTCCTCTTCCATTTATCATGCTGTGGCAGTGAAGCCTCTGACACAGGTAGGAAGATAATGTGGAATACTTGAGCTCAATGAACAGAGTTGTTGGAATGTTTGCAGTCCGGTTGATGGGAGAGAAGGGAAAGTTGTCAGTTTGGCTGGTATTAACAGAGACTGCAGGTTTGTGTGGAAGGAACAGGAAGAGATCCTAGGAAATTAAGGGGCAGCGAGCCCAGAAGTAAAGCAACCAAAGGAAGAATGCAGAACAAACTATGGTCTGCATGATAAAAACAGAAGGGAAAGGTATGGAATATACAACTGAAGAATTTATTGTTGTTGTTGTTGTTGTTGTTGTTGTTGTTGTTGTTGTTGTTGTTGTTGTTGTTGTTGTTGTTGTTGTTATATTCAATTTATATACCGCCCTTGACCCCGAGGGGTCTCTGGGCGGTTTACACATATAGGTTGATCCTACCTAGGGCCACAATTCGTATGGGGGAGGGACTACCTACCAGCACCCAAGCGGCGCGTTCTCTTTTTGTCGTTCGGGCGGTCATCCGATGTTGCTCCTGGCACGTCCTCCGGCAGGCTCTCGGATGGACTCCTCGGCGCACGGCTGCTTCTGACTGCAGCTTCCGGCTTTTGTCCCTTCGGCTTCGTCCTTCTGACACGCCGCCAACAACTCCGCCTCCATCCGGCCTCCATCACCGCCGCATCCTTGGGTCCACCGCCGCCATTACTGCTGCCGCCTCTGCCAACACTCTTGGCACACGTTACCAGGAAGAGGGTGCCCCCTGCCACCTAGGGCAGGTACCCATTTGTCTACTTGCACTTATGCTTTCGAGCTGCTGGGTGGGCGGGAGCTGGGACTAGGGCCGGGAGCTCACCCCGGCTGCGGTGGGTCTCGAACAGCCATAGAGGCTGTTCGCTGGTGTTGTTACTGCAGGCGTCTTACTGCCTGCGCCACCGGGCCCAATCCACGTGCTGTACAAAACATGAATTATATATCTTTCTCCATGGTTTTCTTCATACAAAAACATTACAAGGAGACGCAGCCTCAAGAAGTGGAACACGAAAGCAATGTAGGCTTAAAGACACGATGTATACAGTCCAATCTTGTACAAGCCAATAGGTGTAAAAAGGCCTACTGGATTTCGCTGGCTACGCTTTCCATAAGCACTATCTATTTTGGTAGTAGCCAAGCAGTCCTTTATGGAGAGCATAGCCGGCGATTTTATAAAGTTTTTAAAGCTATATAAATCTTATTAATGGTGTTCATATCACAGGGTTTGTGTGTTTTTTCCCACCTGGAGGCCGGCATCCCTAGGCCACAGGTGACCTTAAAGACCTCAGTCTGAGACCCGGGAGACCAGCTGCCAGTCTGCATAGAAAATACTCTGGTGGATCTATGGTATGCAGGGGTCATTTTGTAGAAAATGAGGTGCAGGAGCTCATTAGCATAACTAATTAGCATAACTTATTTGCATATGCCACGCCCCCTGATATCACCGGAAGAGTGTCAGAAGGCAACACCCACCACTCAGGCTCCAATGGACTGTTTGGGATTGCTAGCTATTGTGGGGGGGGGGAGCACGCAGAACTGTCCCTCGCAGAGGAGGGAGAGCTTGTACCTGAATAAAACTTGGTCTTAAAGGTGCCACTGGACTGTTTTGGACTGTGGGGCTGGAGGGAGCTCTGCAACTTACCTGGCTGCTTCTTGCTCTGACTGAGGGCTGCTGGGAGCAGGGGGTGGGGCTTGTTGCATGTGCCCGCCTCCTGGGCTCTTTACTGCCGGAGCTCTGCTCCTGTGCGCTCCTGCAGGAAATGACCCCTGGTGGTATGGTTCTGTATAAGGCAGCTCCTGGGTTCATGCGTGTGTGCCTCCCAGTTTCCCACTTTCCCCTCTGGCTCCTCTTACCCCAGGGGGTTCCTTCCTCCTCTCTCCCCGGCCCTTCCCTTCTTCTCACCTGCAGCCTCACCTGGCCTCCCCTCCCCCCCTCTGTGGCTTGTCTCCTCTCTGTTCCTACCGGGTGGCAAAGGGAGCGGGGAAGCAAGCCGGGACTGGCTCCGGCTCCCCCCTTCCGGCCCGCTCCCGATTGCTGTCACCCCCAGTGTTTTCACACAACATTTTGGGTTGCTATGACAACCCCATATGCTGCCTGGTCTTCTCCCCCCCCCCCCCCGCCGGATGTCTGTGCATGAACAGACATCACTATTAGCATTTCGGAACCTGTCATTTTTTACACCCCGTATTTTTTTTTAAAAATCGGATTTTCTGCAAACCGAGGTCTTGCCAGAGCTTTGCGGAAAATTATGTTCTAGCACGTCGGTACATATGTACTCATGTCCTTTGTAGAGACCTGTGTA
>NW_015169271.1:65885-92434 GCF_001447785.1 Gekko japonicus
CCTTCGTATACAAAGACAGGAACCCAGATATTAATAAGCTAATTATCTCTCATAAAGAGTGATTAGGCTTTCAAGATAGGGTTGGCAGCTCCGGGTTAGGAGATCCCTGGAGATTTTGGACATGAAGCCTGGGCAGTGTAGGGTTTGAGGGAAGGGAATTCAGAACACTACAATGCCATAGAGCAGGGGTGTCAAACTCATTTGTTATGAGGGCCGGATCTGACATAAATGAGACCTTGTTGGGCTGGGCCACGTGTGTCATAAAAGGTAATGCCAGGTAGCAGAGAGATAAACTTTATAAAGGACACAAACACAAAGGGTTTAAAAAAACCTTAAAATAAAAACATGCTTAACACATTAGCACTCTTGCAATATTTTGTTTATTTAACAGCGTCTGATAACTGACCCCTCTTGCTCTGAATTACTGCATCAAAATGTCTGTTCTGTTGCAATCTTGAGTATGCTGCCCAGGTGTGTACCTGTCAGCGGCAAACCTACGATGACGCCGCAGCAGCAGAACTGGAAGAAGCAGCAGGAGACAGCCAGTTCCGCTGCGGGCCTGATAGAAGCCTTCCAGGGGTAGGGTTACCAAGTCCCCTGTGGGTGGGGGGGTTTACACGCTCGATGGGTCCCTTACGCGCCGGCCTGGATTAGGCCGCTGGGGAGGAACCCCACCCCCAAAGTGCCTGGATCGCAAAGACGTGCCCGGCGTGGTGATGTCATCACGGCAGGCACATTGCAGGGGGATGCTCTATCATTCGAGGGGAAACTCTATGGTTTCCCCTTGAATGATAGTGGTCCCGCCCCCAACGTGACCGACACAATGACATCACTTCCGAGTATTTCCCGATCCGGAGCTGGCAACCCTAAAATGACTCACCCACTCACCAATCAACCATAAATCTGACCAATCAGAAGTGATTCTTTTAACCAGAGCCAGTTTGGTGTCGTGGTTAAGTGCGCGGACTCTAATCTGGGAGAACCAGGTTTGATTCCCCACTCCTCCACTTGCAGGTGGTGGATGACCTTGGGCAAGCCGTAGTTCTGATAAGAACTGTTCTTGAAAAAAGAGCCGTTTCTGTCAAGAGCTCTCTCAGCCCCACCTTCCTCAGAGGGTGTCTGTTGTGGGGAGAGGGGAAGGGAAAGGAGTTTGTAAGCCACTCTGAGACTCCATTGGGTAGTCAGGGGCGGGGTGTAAATCCAATCTCTTCTTCTTCTTCTTTTTCTTCTTCTTTTTCTTCGTCGTCTTCTTCTTCTAACCTCCTCCTCCCTCCTGCAAATACAAGAACATCAACACTAGAGAAAGAGCTCTCTTGGCAACGGTATCTAAGAGAGCAGGTACCACTGCTAGGCAGGCTGTATTTAGGCCTACCAATTTTGCAGCGTTCTCTCCCTATAGAAATAGAACGACCTCACATTTCCCTCCTAACTTTACCATGTCTTAACGCTAATCTCTCCCCCCCCATGAACAACTATTTTTTACTTTCTTTCTTCAATCGTTTCCCATAAAGGATTTTAACTATTTCTCAACAGATACAGCGCTTCTGTTTGTACAGCCGAAGATTGCATTTGCCTTTTTTTTAAACAGCCATAGCACACTGCTCTACCCCCATGAGACTTCATGCCCAAATAAATCTGCCAGTATTTGTGTGTAAAAGGCCTTCAAATTGCAGTCAACTTAATGTCAACCAGTGTTCCCTCCAGGCTGAGATAGTGTGAGCTAGCTCACAGTTTTTTAGCCTCTGGCTGACACGTTTTTGTCTTCGCTCAGGAAGGAGGGCTCCAGAGCAGACTGATTTACGCGGCGGCCAAATCACCTGCTCACAACTTTAAAGCCGGTCGCTCGGAAAGTAGACTTTTTGCTCACAGGACTCCAGAGCTTAGAGGGAGCAGTAATGGCAGCCCCAGCAGGGGGCTTTCAAGGCAAGAGAGAAAAGCAGAGGTGGTTGGCCATTACCTTCTTCTTCAGAGCCTTCCTTGGTGGTCTCCCTTCCAAGTACCGACGTGACGGTAACCCCAGCAAGGGGCTTTCAAGGCAAGTGAGAAGCAGAGGTGGTTTCCCATTGCCTTTCTCTTCAGAGCCTTCCTTGGTGGTCTCCCTTCCATGTACTGATTTAATGGCGACCCCAGCAAGGGGCTTTCGAGGCAAGTAAGAAGCAGAGGGCATTCCATTCCTCTGCAGAGCCTTCCTTGGTGGTCCTCCAGACTTCTCTCAGACTCTTCAGCCTTTCCTCATAGGAAAGATGTTCTGACCCCTTAATCATTTTGGTTGCCCTCTTCTGTACTCTTTTCCAGCTCTTCAATGTCCTTTTTATGATACGATGACCAGAAGTGTACACAGTTTTCCAAATGAGGCTGCACCATAGATAAGAACATAAGAAGAGCCCTGCTGGATCAGGCCAGTCGTCCATCTAGTCCAGCATCCTGTCTCACACAGTGGCCAACCAGTTCCTCTGGAGACCAACAACAAGGCATAGAGGCCGAGGCTGTCATAAGAACATCAGAAGAGTCCAGGATCCTGTCTCACACAGGGGCCAACCAGTTCCTCTGGATGGCCAACAACAGGGCAGAGAGGGTGAGGCCGAGGCCTTCATAAGAACATAAAGAAGAGCCCTGCTGGATCATACCAGTGAGGATCCATCTAGTCCAGCATCCTGTCTCACGCAGTGGCCAATCAGTTCCTCTGGAGGGCCAACAATGGGGCCGGAAGGCCGAGGCCTTCATAAGAACATCAGAAGAGCCCTGTTGGATGAGACCAGTGGTCCATCTAGTCCAGCATCCTGTCTCACACAGTGACCAGCCAGTTCCTCTGGAGGGCCAACAACGGGGCTGTTTGGTTTAGGGTTGGTTTAGGGTTGGGTTGCCAACATCCAGGCGGCACCTGGAGATCTCCTGCTGTCATAATTGGTCTCCCTCAGTTTCTCTGGAGAAAATGGCTGCTCCGAAGGATGGGTTCTATGGCATTATAACCTACTGAGGTCCCTCCCCTCCCCAAACCCCGCCCTCTCCTGGACCCACCCACCCCAAATCTCCAGGTGTTTCCCGACCCAGAGCTGGCAACCTTAGGTTGGTTGTAGGGTCAGAAAAACTGGTGGGTTGCCTTTGCCTACTTTCTCCTGAAACTTTTAACTAGCTTATGTTTGGGGCCTTAAATCAAAATTTCTGCAGTTTTGATCCTGTCGCAATTAGTTAAGGAGTGGGCTATTTTCCCTTGACTTGCCTAAAGCATTGTGTGGGTTTAGAATCTCAAGAACAGATACATATTTAAATTATATAGGTAGCAAGAGAAAAAAGTCAGGGAAAAGGCCCCTCGGCTTCAAAAATCTCTATAGAATTTTTGGATATAAATGAAGCTGTGTTTCTGACAGAATATTTTTGGCACATTCTAATAAGGGAACAGTTTTTTGGTGTAAGTATGACTTTTGAAAATCAGCACTTAAGGTAGTCATGCCGAAACCTGGGATCTAAATCTTTGAGGAATGTCATGTTTAGAATTTCCTTCTGTTGAGACAGTTGGTGAAAGTCAACCGTCATGATTAGAGATAGGCACGAACTGTAAAAATGTGGTTCGGTTTGGTTCGTGGCTCGTGGCCAGAGCACAAAATGAACCATGCACTGAACCGGTTTGCTCTCTGACAAACCAGTTGGGTCCGTGGTTTGCGTCCCTTCACGCAGGGTTTCCAGAAAACGGCAAAAACAGCCGAGCAATGGGAGTGCTCCCAGCTACTCAGCTGTTTTGGGCCTTCTTGTGCAGTCCCTTTAAACTTTAAAGGGACTGCACAAGAAAACCAACAAACCAGGAGCAGCCTGTCTGGGGTCAGGAACCGCTTCAACCCCGTCTGTCACCCAGTGATCCGGGAGAGCCTGGGCACTTACTCCCCCTCGTCACCTAAGGAGTTCAATTGGGAACTCATTCAGGAGGCTGGTGGATGAGGAGGCTGGCAGTGGAGAAGGGGCAGCCAGCTGAGGCGGTCGGCAGAGCAGGTCGAGAAAGAAGTCCTTTTCTTCCTTTCTCACAATACTTGTGGGCACTCCATGAAATTGCTGAGCAGTCAGGTTAGAACAGATAAAAGGAAGTCCTTCTACACCCAAAGACTGATTGACACATGGAATTCATTGCCACAGGAGGTGGTGGCAGCTACAAGCATGGACGGCTTCAAGAGGGAGTTGGATAAACATACGGAGCGGAGGTCCATCAGTGGCTCTTAGCCACAAGGTATAGCTAGGGACTCACAGGTTGGGGCAGGTGATGCTCTGTATTCTTGGTGCTTGGGGGGGTCAACAGTGGGAGGGCTTCTAGTGTATGTATGTATTTTTATCTCCATTTCAATAAAACCCTTTCCAGTTGAATTTCTGACTTGTTTATTTCAAGAGTTCACTTGTGGGGAAAATCCCTGTAAACATTGGTGGAGTATTCCAGTTACCCTGCACTCACTCTGTCACCTTAAAACTAATTCCCACAACTAATTAGGAGACTGCCTCTTTGGGTAATACTATTGTGTAGACCTTTTTAGGATTCTGAGGAGATCTGCTTAGGATTGCACTGTATTTCTACCATGAAACAATATTCTTGGGGTAATAGTGCTAATCATCTCAAACTGCCAAAAGAAAAATTATGGAGGTATTCTTTGGGTGCTGTCACAAGGTTAAAAAAAGAAAGATTAAAGCACTTGGGGCTCTTTAGCTTGGAGAAACGACGACTGAGGGGTGACATGATCGAGGTTTATAAGATTATGCATGGGAAAGAGCAGGTAAAGAAAGAGGTACTTTTCTCCCTTTCTCACAATACAAGAACTCGTGGGCACTCCATGAAACTGCAGAGCGGTCGGGTTAGAACGGATAAAAGGAAGTACTTCTTCACCCAAAGAGTGATTAACACATTGAATTCACTGCCACAGGAGGTGGTGGCAGCTACAAGCATGGACGGCTTCAAGAGGGAATTGGATAAACTTACGGAGCAGAGGTCCATCAGTGGCTATTAGCCACAAGGTACAGATAGGAACTCTCGGGCTGGGGCAAGGGATGCTCTGTATTCTTGGTGCTTGGGGGGGGCAACAGTGGGAGGGCTTCTAGTGTCCTGGCTCCACTGTTGGACCTCCTGATGGCACCTGGTATTTTTGGCCACTGTGTGACAGAGTGTTGAACTGGATGGGCCATTGGCCTGATCCAAAACTGGCTTCTCTTATGTTGTTATGTTCTTAAGGGGAAATGGGCAGGCAACAGAAGTGCACAGAGACAGCAAAATATTAAGTCACTTGAATGGTCACCAAATCTGTAGTTGCAAATCTCTGGTACATTTCAACTGAAAGAGCAAGCTTTCTTCCAAGATCTAATGTCCAACATCACCAAAGATAGAGCTAGAGACCGAGCTAATGGCTGTATGTGCAAGCATTGCTTGATATGTCCTTACCAAAACCTTTTGTTGTTGTTGTTGTTCAGTCGCACAGTCGAGTCCGACTCTTCGCAACCCCATGGACCAGATCACACCAGGCCTTCCGGTCTTTCACCATCCTCTGAAGTTTGCTCAACTTCATGTTCGTTGCATCTATGACACTGTCTAACCATCTCATCCTTTGCCGTCCCCGTCTTCTTCGACCTTCAATCTTTCCCAGCATCAGGGTCTTCTCCAGTGAGGGCTCCCTTCTCATTGGGTGGCCAAAGTATTTGAGCTTCAGTTTCATTATCTGGCCTTCCAGGGAACAGTCAGGGTTGATTTCTTTTAGGATTGACTGATTTGACCTTCTTGCAACCCAAGGGACTCTCAAGAGCCTTCTCCAGCACCTACCAAATCCTACCATCTTCTTAATTACAACACTGATCACGTCTAGCACCTGCCTTGAGTGCGAGCCCCTGGAGATTAGACTCTCTTTCTCTCCACATCTCAAAACGCAATGATGTCAAGCCACGGGGGAATCCAGTGTAAAGCCCCATTGTTCTAATCATCTATTAACTAGAGTCTCACGTTCCCTTTGCTCTAGTTTCTATTATGTTCTCCTCTTGGCACATGCCGTTAACTTTTAGTTATACCAGTGGGAGTGGCACACGAGGGGGAGACAATGGCGCACCCCCGAGAGTTTGCACAGTAGTGATGACATGAAACCCAAGTAAACATTTTGTATGAAAAGAGTCAATGTACAGGCAGGGAACAGGTCTCTACTCTGCCGATGCACTGAGAAATCTCACCTTTGAAAATTGGGGACAATACTATTAGAATTTTGAAAGACATCCCATTTGAAATAAGACAACGGAGAAAGAAATATAAAGAGTTAATTCTTTTTCTTCAAACAAATGCAATCGTGTACAGGTGGTTAACTCCGGAGGGCGTAACCTTCAAACTTCAGGACAAAAAAGAAAAGATTGACTCTGTTTCCAAAGCACGGCAGTTAGCTAGCAATCTAAAACAGTCCAGTGGCACCTTTAAGACCAGGTTTTATTCAGGTATAAGCTCTCCCTCCTCTGCGAGGACAGATCTGCACGTTCCACCCGCCCCCGATAGCTAGCAATCCAAAACAGTCTAGTGGCGCCTGAGCGGTGGGTGTTGCCTTCTGACACACTTCCGGTGATGTCAGGGGGTGTGGTATCTGCAAATAAGTTATGCTAATGAGTTATGCTAATGAGCTCCTGCACCTCTTTTTCTACGAAATGACCCCTGGTTGAATATATTGTTTTTTGTTATTCATGCACGGTTTGATCTTCTGCATTACTTCCTTTGGCTCATCTCTGCTGTTTGCGTCTCTTACCAACTGGAGGTGCCTTGTTAGGTAGGCCACTGGCCCGCCAGCACACAGAGCTTGGGAACAACCTGGCAACTTCACGTCACGTGGAGGTTAAGAGCAAAGAGCCCCGCTTTCGTTGTAGTTTGTAGTTTAATTTAAAAATGCAATAAAAAATCCCCTCCGGGGGGGCCAAAAAAAGAAAGAAATCTCACAAGCTACCCTGCTCTGGATGTCCCAGGCTCGCCCGATCCCGTTAGATCTCGGAAGCTAATCAGGGTCGGCCTTGGCTAGTATTTGGATGGGCGACTTCCCAGGAATACCAGGGGCATGAGGCAGGCAATGTCAAACCACCTCTGAAATTCTTGCCTAAAAAAAACAAGTCTAGCTCGCCACCTGGTGGTGCATAATACTAAAGAGCTAAAACTTCAGGCTGCCAGACAATCTTAGGATCTCCTGGCTATGCTACACACAATGCCAGATGATGATGATGATGACAATGAAAAACGCAGAGACCTATGTGGCTGGATTTAAGGTCTTGTGAATGTACAGTGCTCGCAGAAGTGGATCTTCCCTGAGTTCCTCCAGTAGCCCTCTGTCCACCCCCTAGAAAGATGCCCCTCATTATATTCAGGGCCAAACCAGATGTCATAAGAACAACCATATCTAGGTGTCTGCTGACCAATCCCATTATAATCAGAGGATGAGTCTCTTTGTTTATTTAGAACATTTTACACACTGACTCTCCAGCGCCCTGCTCACAAAGGAAGATACAATACGTCGTGAAAGTAGCATTAAAATGATACCATTATTATTATCTTGAGCCATCTTTATTATCTTAAACCCAAAGCAAAAATAAATCTCTTACAGCCAGAGCGTAACAACAACATAAAACCGGCCCCAAATGCTGTTTTACTTCTTTATTGACCTGAAACATTTCTATCTCACTGTATCTTTCTGGACTCAAGGCAGCTCACAGGGCAGAAACCGGGTTGTGAGGACACACATTGTCATTTTATTCTGTATAGTAATTTTTACTAAGGTACATTTTAATGTTTCTGTATATTTTAGAAGAAGAAGAAAAGAAGAAGAGATTGGATTTATACCCCGCCCTTCACTACCCGAAGGAGTCTCCGAGCGTCTTACAAACTCCTTTCCCTTCCCCTCCCCACAACAGACACCCTGTGAGGCAGGCGGGGCTGGGAGAGCTCTTGAGAGAACTGCTCGTGAGAGAACAGCTCTGAAAGAACTTGTGACTGACCCAAGGTTATACCACCAGCTGCGTGTGGAGGAGTGGGGAATCAAACCTGGTTCTCCCAGATTAGAGTCTGCGCACTTAACCACGACACCAGACTGGCTCCTTTTATGGCATTATGCATCGCCCAGAGCCTGGCGTAAGCTGGGATGGGGCAATTAATAAATTAAAAAGCAACAACAATAATCCCTATTCACAAAATTAAAATGCAGTTGTTTTTGTTTCGTTTTTCTAACTACCTTTCCTGGGTCCTGACTTGGTCGGGAGGAAAGGGGGCATATAAATATTCTTGAATAAATACAGTTAAGGAATAAAGGAGACGGGGCCCAGCTACAGTGTCAGCTCTGGGTTGGGAAGTACCCAAGTAAACATTTTGTATGAAAAGAGTCAATGTACAGGCAGGGAACAGGTCTCTACTCTGCCGATGCACTGAGAAATCTCACCTTTGAAAATTGGGGACAATACTATTAGAATTTTGAAAGACATCCCATTTGAAATAAGACAACGGAGAAAGAAATATAAAGAGTTAATTCTTTTTCTTCAAACAAATGCAATCGTGTACAGGTGGTTAACTCCGGAGGGCGTAACCTTCAAACTTCAGGACAAAAAAGAAAAGATTGACTCTGTTTCCAAAGCACGGCAGTTAGCTAGCAATCTAAAACAGTCCAGTGGCACCTTTAAGACCAGGTTTTATTCAGGTATAAGCTCTCCCTCCTCTGCGAGGACAGATCTGCACGTTCCACCCGCCCCCGATAGCTAGCAATCCAAAACAGTCTAGTGGCGCCTGAGCGGTGGGTGTTGCCTTCTGACACACTTCCGGTGATGTCAGGGGGTGTGGTATCTGCAAATAAGTTATGCTAATGAGTTATGCTAATGAGCTCCTGCACCTCTTTTTCTACGAAATGACCCCTGGTTGAATATATTGTTTTTTGTTATTCATGCACGGTTTGATCTTCTGCATTACTTCCTTTGGCTCATCTCTGCTGTTTGCGTCTCTTACCAACTGGAGGTGCCTTGTTAGGTAGGCCACTGGCCCGCCAGCACACAGAGCTTGGGAACAACCTGGCAACTTCACGTCACGTGGAGGTTAAGAGCAAAGAGCCCCGCGATAAAGACAGGAAGGCCAAATCTGCTTCGTGAGATATTTCAGACCTGCTGCTTCAGACATCAGCGAAAAGACATCTTTTGCGCAGCCACAGACGTGAAAAGGGGAACCGTCTTGTTCAGAAGGCGTAAAAAATGATCAACACTCCTTCGTTCTCCGAGGAGCAGAAGGTCCACATCGCTCGACTATGATGACATCACTCGAAATCAATTTATGGCACTCGGGAAGGGGTTGTTGTTTTTTTAATGTTAGGCAAGCCCTCAATGAGAGACAGCTTGTTTGTATAGTTTTTAATAGGCCCCAACGGGAACAGGGACAGCTGTAATACTCAGTGGTCCAATTCCCCCTCCACCTCTGTATTTACTTGTTTCTCATGTCTTATGGATTGAAAGTAGAGCTACCAGGTTCCTCCAGCAAGGGATGGGGGGGGGCTTATTGGGAGCAGGAGTGAGGCCCGGCTGACGTACAGTGATGGATCTACATAACTTCCCACATGACCTGGGACATCGGGACAATGCTATGGTGGTATCTGGGCAAAAACTCTATGGTAAATCAGGCTAGCTACCTCTTAAAGGCAAAGGTTTCCCTTGCTTGAAAGCCAGTCGAATCCGACTCTAGGAGGCGGTGCTCATCTCCGTTTCCGAGCCGAAGAGCCGGCGCTGTCCAAGGACGTTTCCGTGGTCATGTGGCTGGCATGACTAAACACCAAGGTGCACAGAATGCTGTTACCTTCCCACCAAAGCGGTACCTATGTATCTACTTACCATTCCTTGCTTTTGAACTGCTAGGTTGGCAGGAACTGAGGCCAGAGACGGGAGCTCACTCCATCATGTGGCACTCGGGTCTCGAACTGCCGAACTCCAGACCTTCCGGTCTGCAGCTCAGCATCTTAGCCTCTGATCCAACGCAGCCCCTAGCTACCTCTTACTGGAGTCCTAATACAGCATAGTTGGGCCTTGAAGCAATGAGTCCTTGAGCAGAATACAAATATCTGGAAGGTGCAGAGAGGAAAGAGTACAAGCAAGGAGATAACATGTCTTCTCACTAACCACTTTTACAGAAATCTGCAGGCCATGACCTCCTCATCTCCTCAACCAATTACTAGGCAGTATCCATGGAGCCTTCCAGGAGAAATCAAATTCTTCCTGACTTCCTCAGCGAATCACTAAGCAGTGAACCTCCCAGGTGAGAGCAAATTCTTCCTGACCTCCTCAACCAATCACTAGGAAGTATCCATGGCACCTTCCAGGTGAGAGCAAATTCTTCCTGACCTCCTCAACCAATCACTAGGCAGTATCCATGGTACATCCCAAGAGAAAGCGAATTCTTCCTGACTTCCCAACCAATCACTAGGAAGTATCCACAGAACCTACCAGGTGAAGAGCGATTTCCCCCCTCCCATACCAGATCCACAGCTGAATGAAGTGAGCCTAATTAACAGGGTTGGATCTTGACAAATATCTGCTAGGGTATGGGGTGACTAGCAGCTGCAGTAAAACAGAAGACTGTGGAGTTTCAGCTGAAAACATCCCCTGGCTGGCCAGCGTGGGAGAGCCCCGTCCCCTAAAAGCCCCGTTGCACCTGATGTGCCCGGAGGTGACGTCATTGCGCCAAGCATGTTGTGCAGAGGACTCTCTATCATTTGGGTAAAAACTCTATAGTGACCGTAAAGTTTTTGGCCAAATGCTGGAGCGTCCCCTGCACTATGTGCCCAGCACGGTGACGTCACCTCTGGATGATATCATCATGGCGCATATGCGAAGATCCAGGAATTCAGGCCGGAGCCCTCTGCCGGCAGCCAGGTAAGACCTGGAAACTCTATCTGGAACAGACTAGAAGATTCCTGTAAGATGCTCTCAAAATCTGCCAAGCTTCTCAAAAAGTGGGCAGGACCATTGTAAGGCAGGGCCTGTCACTGAACAGTAGGATTTGAACAGAAGTTTTATCCCATTTGTGAAGGCATTTTGAGTCATAAAGACTGTTGGAGCTGTTAGCCAGTTTATGATGTTGTGAACTCTCGCTTCACCTCAAGAGAAACATTGATATCGTGGATTGGAAACGATGGGAGTTTTGCTTTTAATTTTTTTGACATTGTTGCTTGAATTATGGAATCTGCTTAGAAGGAGGTTTCTCCTCGAAATGTGGAGATTATCTAGAAAACACGCCAGCATTTAAAAAGGGAAGATTCCTATTTGACATTAATGGACTCTAATACTTACTTTGCATGTATATATAAAGGATGTTGGAAGGAAGAGCCATTTTTTTGCTTTTGGGAACATTATATATGGGATAAAACTTCTGTTCAAATCCTGTTCAAATCCTACTGTAATATTTTGATTATCTAAACCATGAGAAATATATGTTGTGATTGTTCTTTCAAATTGTTGTCATAGTGCTATTACAACCACAGGATAGATAGTTGTTACCTTGAAGCTTATTCTACCATAGAATTTTGCCCCAAAACCAGAGTGTCACCCCTCCCCCCCATGTCACTCATCATCCACCCAGCGATTTGAAAGCTTCAGCAAGTAGATAAAATGAGAACCACTCCTTAGAGAGGGTGGGCACACCAATCTCCCTTGTGGGAGGGTGTTAGCTGACGTTCGGGACTTCCCGGTCGAGGTCAGAAAAAGGCAAAAGAACTTCTCGGCTACGAAGATCCCTGCAGTGGATGTCTCCGGCCAGGCGGTGGCAGTGTGGCGATGTGACATACGGGTCCTGAAGCCTGGTCGACAAGCAGCCGTTCAGAAAATGACTTGAGCCAAGCCAGAAGACGTTTACGCCGTGCAGTGACAGCGTGTGCAATTAAAAATGAATATATGTTGTCGTCCCTATCCCCTTTGAACATTGTTAGTCCCCTGTCTAATGTGTAACTGTACATCGCTTTGAGCCCACTGGGGAAAGCGATTAATAAATTGAAAGTATTATTATTATTATTACTATTATTATGGGTGACGTAGGCATGTTGCGCTATTTCCGACTTACCGGAGTGCCTAGCAGCCATTTCCCTTTGCTTTCTAATAGCCCTGAAGTGGGGAGAGGGTCTCCAAACCAGGTGTCAGAATCGGACCCTTGCCAAGGGCACTGGGTCATCATGTGTGTAACTGTGGCTCTCTGATGTCCATAGCTATGCTCTGTTATTGCTTTGCCTGCTGTTCCCCTCCCCGCTTGTAGTTCCCAAGGTCCTGTTTAGCACCTGCTAGCATTGTATCAATCTGTCTGCAAGGTCCTCCTCTGACAATCTTGCGGGAGGGGTGATTGAGGCATGTCTGTGTGAACTTAGATTATCTGCGCCTGAAATACTGTGAAAGGAAACCTCCTCCATTTGGGCCAGAGAGAACTTTCGCTGTTTCTTGTTCTCATGGCCTTCGAGTGAGTCTTACAAGATAACGTTCTCACTGTTCTAATTGAACTGTATTAACCTGACTATGCACCTGTCTATGCACCATGTAATCATGATGTATGAATGAAGGCTGGACCAAAGGTCTTGTAGTTCCCTACTTTGTAATATTCTTTAGTTCTGTCAAAGCGTTTGACTTTACAGCAACTTTCCTGATTTTGCAATAAAGCTTGTAAAAGGAATTGTTGCGTCTGAGAGTTCCTGCGAGGCTGACAGTGGAACAGTGGTCACTACGGGTGTGTGTGTGGGATTTGTGAATTTCCTGCATTGTGCAGGGGTTGGACTAGATGACCCTGGAGATCCCTTCCAACTCTATGATTCTATGAACTCTTCATGGGTAATAAGCACTGCTCTGGCTTGCATCCTGTTTGTCAGCCGGTTTTTTAGTGGACTTTTTGTCTACTTGTCTATGGTTGTTTGGCAGGAGGCTTCGTCCTGTTCCTTCCTGACTGTACAGTATAGCACCACTGCCTTTTTACAAGTGCGCATTCTCATACAGCCTGATTCCTCACTACATCCCCCCTTGTCCATCTTGTGCCTCTGCCCTGCTCAGCACACAGTTGTTTAAATAGACAGTTATATCAGTTACAAATAAGTGCTTTTTTACAAAAAAAATCGTATGATTTAGTATTGCAGTCCTTGGTGAGGTTTACAGCCACTAATCTCTTTGGCTTGGTGGCAGTTTTGCACATGCGCAGTTTTGCAAAGGCCTGATTCAAACCAGTTCAGTACGTATTCAAGTCTTTCTAGTGATAGTCTCACATCTGATCACCAGAGCTAAACATGGGAATTTAAACTGTTGAATTCATTCACCATAAAATCCATGGCATTACTATGTAAAAAGCAGGTTTGCCAACCTCCAGTTGGGGCCTGGAGACTTCCCGGAATTATAACTGATCTCCAGACGATATAGTTCAGTTTGCCTGGAGAAAATGGCTGCCTTGGAGGGTGGGTTCTAGGCCATTCTACTCTGCCGAGGTCTCTCCCCTTCCACCTGCCCCAGTCTCCACCCCCAAATTTCTAGGAGTCTCCCAGCTCAGAGTTGACAATGCTAGTAACAATTGATTCTTGGGAGATCCATTCCTAGTCTGCAGCACTGGCCCACCTGAATAACCAGGGCAGATGTTAGAAACCACACCTTTTGGTTTTGAGACATTTCCGGCAAGCCTTTGCAAATGACTGGCAGCCAGATGCTCCTCAGATGAGGCGCCATATCACTTACTGATCTATTTACTTACTTATTGTAAGTATGGTCTGCCTTTCTCACTGAGGCTCCATGGTGGAACACCGGAGGAGAGGCAGTCCCACAGATACTAGGTTTTTCTTTGTGATGGCCAGTGGGCCAGTAACTGATGGGCAAGCTAGTGGAGTGACTGCAGAAAGTGGGCAATAGGCACGCTCCACTTCGCTTCTGATAGCAGCAGCTGAGCTGTGGCATTTTGTACCAACTGAAGTCTCCAAGCTGGCTTCAAGAGCAGCCCCAAAGTAGAGTGCCTTACCATAGTGTAGTCTAGTTTAGTCCCAGTATTACTGTGGCATGGATCCAGGTGGCCAGATCAGCCGGGTAAAGGTAGGGGGACTGCTGTGATTTCTGTCACCTTGTGGGGCAAAACTAGCCACTCCCTTTTACTGTCACTGCCACCACCTTGGACAAAATCCAGCCCCCCCCTCTCTCTTGTGGGTCTTAGGAGGCTGACACCACAGGGGTGTATCACTGTAGCATGCCAAGTACCAAGGCAGGTGGGGAAGGACTTGGGCAGGCTCTCTCTCCTTAAACAACTTTATTTCTACAAGGCACAAACTCAGGGTACTATAAGGTAGGGTTGCCAAATGTACTCACCTCTGCTGGCGGGGGACTTTGTGCCGGCTCCTGGTGTGTGCGCATACAAAGCGCGCCGCATGCACATCCCTGTGACGTCATCACGCTGGGGCAGGGCACAGCCATTTGAGGGGAAAACATAGAGTTTTCCCCTCAAACTGAACAACAACAACTATATTTTTATAATAGCCAATATGTTTCTCACTATTGACCTCTGAGGAAGGCCTATGTAGGCCGAAACGTGTCAGGTCAGGTATATAAGCCCTTGTGTTTTATCGTTTGTTATTTATACATAACGTATGATTGGGCCCTGTTATTAATATTGATTGGGCCCTGTTATTAATATTGGCCCCCTTTCTTACATTTGACTAACCTTTGTCAGGTTCTGGATTCTATGTTTTAGGTTCGGTTTTCTCCCTTTCCCTTTTTTTCCCTTGCATAATTTCTATAACCAGGGAAGAATATGTTTATTCCGCTGCCCTCTACCAAAGACAGGCTACAAGCATGGACGGCTTCAACAGGGGAAGACAGGAAGGCCTGGCGTGATCTGGTCCATGGGGTCGCAAAGAGTCGGACTCGACTGTACGGCTGAACAACAACAACTATATTTTTATAATAGCCGATATGTTCCTTACTATTGACCTCTGAGGAAGGCCTATGTAGGCCGAAACGCGTCAGGTCAGGTATATAAGCCCTTGTGCTTTATCGTTTGTTATTTATACATAACGTATGATTGGGCCCTTATATAATTTTAAAATTTGTGATTAATAAATACATGATTTTCATATATTTCCTTCGTTAAGTTATTAATATTGGCCCCCTTTCTTACATTTGACTAACCTTTGTCAGGTTCTGGATTCTATGTTTTAGGTTCAGTTTTCTCCCTTCCCCTTTTTTTTCCCCTTACATAATTTCTATAACCAGGGAAGAATATGTTTATTCCTCTGCCCTCTACCAAAGACAGGCTGATATCTGAGAAAGGCTAAGGGACAGCCAATTTCTCCAGTGACACTGCCCACACGCGGCATTTGAAAATGGGTTTCTATCAACAATTCCTAGGCAAACGTTAGGTGGGAGAAACTTTATTGCCGACGGGAAACTATGGCTTGGTAATAGGGAGGTGTTCAATACTAAGAGAGACTTCAGGAAGGAAATTCTGGAGACTTCAGGAAACGCTTCTCTGACCTGGCCTGACCTGGTCAGTGTGTGGGGAAAAGAGTTACAGATCTTTACGTTATTGACTGCACCCCTTTTGTTTCTTTCCAACAAATGAGAGGTCAGTACGGGGAATATTACAAGCCTTAGTTCCCCATGAGCAATAAAGTTTCCCCCATCCAACGTTTGCCAAGGAGTTGTTTACCTTGACTTCCAGAAAGCTTTTGATAAAGTTCCTCATTAAAGGCTCTTAAGTAAGCTCAATAGTCACGGGATAAAAGGACAAGTCCTTTTGTGGATCAAAAACTGGCTAATTAATAGGAAACAGTGAGTGTAAATGAATGGGCAATTTTCTCAGTGGAGGGTGGTAAGCAGTGGGGTACCACAGGGATCAGTACTGGCCAATGCTATGCTGGGGATTATTAGGAAGGGTATTGTAAACAGATCAGCCAATATCATAATGCCGCTATATAAATCAATGGTGCGACCTCATTTGGAATACTGTGTGCAGTTCTGGTCACCACACCTTAAAAAGGATATTATAGCTTTGGAAAAAGTGCAGAAAAGGGCAACTCGAATGATAAAAGGGTTGGAACACTTTCCCTATGAGGAAAGGTTAAAGCGCTTAGGGCTCTTTAGCTTGGAGAAAAGACGACTGAGGGGTGACATGATCGAGGTTTATAAGATTATGCATGGGAAAGAGCAGGTAGAGAAAGAGGTACTTTTCTCCCTTTCTTACAATACAAAAGTGATGCACATTGGAGCCAAAGGTCCTAACTATAAATACACGTTGATGAGGTCTGAAGTGGTAGAGACTGACCAAGAGAGAGATTTTGGAGTCATAGTAGACCCCCTTGACAATATCGAGACAGTGTGTGACTGCAATAAAAAAGGCCAATGCTATGCTGGGGATTATTAGGAAGGGTATTGAAAACAGATCAGCCAATATCATAATGCCCCTATATAAATCAATGGTGAGACCTCATTTGGAATACTGTGTGCAGTTCTGGTCACCACACCTCAAAAAGGATATCATAGCATTGGGAAAAGTGCAGAAAAGGGCAACTCGAATGATACAAGGGTTGGAACACTTTCCCTATGAGGAAAGGTTAAAGCGCTTGGGGCTCTTTAGCTTGGAGAAATGACGACTGAGGGTTGACATGATCATAATAAAGACATAGGTGAGGAACAAGGGCTGACCTTGAAAACAATCCGTCTCCTAAAACACCGAGGAAGTTGCCAGCCTTTAAATTACTCTAATTTTACCCTGCCTTCCCTCAGCCATAGTTCACCTCTGTCACGCTTGTTGAAAGAAAAAACCCAAAGGTTCCCAGCTTTCTTCTCAGTCATCCAGCCTCATCTTTCCACACAGAACCGAAGGGGGCCAATTATGGAGGAATTCGTGGACAAAATCCAGTTCAGACCTCTTTGCACTGCGTGTTTGTTGAAAGTCTTGAGATTTAAAAACGAGGCGTGCGCCTTTTTTTTTTAGAAATCCCAGTGGAAGCGCCAAAGGTTCCCAGCTTTCCCCTCAGTCAGTCAGCCTCATTGTTCCACACGGAACTGAAGGGGGAAAGGTTATGGCAGAAGTTGTGAACAAAATTCAATTCTGACTGCTTCGCACTGCATGCGACTTCCGCTACAGCGCCTCCTTCCCTTGTCCAAAGCACTAAAGGAAAATCATTTGCAGCCTTAAGAATGACTGTCAGTTTACAAACCATGTTCTCTTAGGTCTTTCCTAGCCAGGAACCTTTAATTCTGTATTTCCTAAAGATGCAGAGTTCCACTACTGTGGAAAAGGATGCACAGCTCTGCTACTTTCCTGCACCAAAAATACACTGTACCCCTAGGTGGAGCTGTTCTATTCTAAAAAGGTAAAGGTTCCCTTGCTCGAAAGCCCGTGGAGTCCGGCTCAAGGGTTGTGGTGCTCATCTCCGTTTCAAAGCCGAAGAGCCAGCGCTGTCCAAAGACGTTTCCGTGGTCATGTGGCCGGCATGACTAAACACCGAGGCGCACCGAACGCTGTGACCTTCCCACCGAAGTGGTACCTATTTATCTACTTGCAATTTCTTGCTTTCGAACGGCTAGGTTGGCAGGAGCTGGAACTAGAGACGGGAGCTCACTCCGTCATGCGGCACACTCAGGTCTTAACCACTCAGGTCTTAACCACTTGAGCCACCGCAGCTCCTCATCAAATCTATTCTAAGCTCACCGAAATCAGTAGGCTTAGAAGGGAGAATCTCTCCATAGGATTCCACTTCCATTATTTGTTTCAGAGACTCAGAGCTGCACTCCCCATCCGAGGTTCTCTTTAGCTGCCGATGAACACACTTTCCAGAAAGAGCCAGAGCAGAAAGAAAAGGCTCCTGGCTATGAGGAAGGAGGAGAGAAAGTCGCATATGCGCAGGTGTGGGAGGGAGTAGTCACTGACGTAATTTTTACATTTGTTTATATGCTTACTGCCCCTTTAAGACTGAACCACGGAGCGTTCTGGAAAATGGAGACGGCAATTAGCAGACTTCAGTGCTGACATGATTTTGACTCTGAAAGGGTTTTAAGTGTTTGATGCATTTTAAGTGCAGCTGCTGGTGTGGCCTTGGGTCAGCCACAAGTTCTTCTCAGAGCTGTTCTCTCAAGAGCAGTCCTCGAAAGAGCTCTCTCCGCCCCACCTACTTCACAGGGTGTGTTGCGGGGAAGGGAAAGGAGATCGTAAACCTCTCTAAGACTCCGAGTGAAGGGCGGGGTACAGGGCTTTTTTTGTAGAAAAAGCCCAGCTGGAACTCATTAGCATAATAGGCCACACCCAACAGCACAAACACATTAGCATATTAGGCCACACCTCTGACAGCGCAACTCATTGGCATATTAGGCCACACTCCCATGTTACCAGAAGTGTGCTCATCCAGCCACACCCAACTTTTGCTTCTTATTCTGTTTACCTTGTTTGTTGTCCAAACCCAGGGCTTTTTTGTAGCAGGAACTCCTTTGCATGTTAGGCCACACACCCCTAATGTAGCCAATCCTAATGAGTTTCTGCTGTTGGGTGTGGCCTGTTATGCTAATGAGCTCCTGCTGGGCGTGGCCAACTCGGGATCCAGCCGGAACTCCGTTTCTGTGCGTTCCTGCCCAAAAATAGCGTAACCTCTCTGAGACTCCGAGTGAAGGGCGGGGTATAAATCCAATCTCCCACCCCCCTTCTTCTTCAAGTCAATGCGATCTGCACATCCTGACTTTTCGCTGATTGAAAGACACAAAAGAAGCATGTGCAACCTAACTTGGAACAAGTTGGTTGGAACAAGGGTTGGAACACTTTTCCCTATGAAGAAAGGTTAAAGCGCTTGGGGCTCTTTCGCTTGGAGAAACGATAGCTGAGGGGGTGACATGATCGAGGTTTATAGGATTATGCATGGGATAGAGCAGGTAGAGAAGGAAGTCCTTTTCTCCCTTTCTCACAATACAAGAACTCGTGGGCACTCCATGAAATTGCTGAGCAGTCGGGTTAGAACGGATAAAAGGAAGTACTTCTTCACCCAAAGAGTGATTAACACTTGGAATTCACTGCCACAGGAAGTGGTGGCGGCTACAAGCATGGATGGCTTCAAAAGGGAATTAGATAACAGGGCTCTTTTTGTAGCAAGTACTCATTTGCATATTAAGCGACACACCCCTAATATAGCCAATCCTCCAAGAGCTTACAAAAATAGGTGTGGCCTAATATGCAAAGGAGTTCCTGCTACAAAAAGAGCCCTGGCTAAGCATATGGAGCAGAGGCCCATCAGTGGCTATGAGCTACAAGGTATAGACAGGAACTCTCGGTCTGGGGCAACGGATGCTCTGTATTCTTGGTGACTGGGGGGCGGGGGAACAGTGGGAGGGCTTCTAGTGTCCTGGCCCCACTGGTTGACCTCCTGAGGGCACCTGGTGCTTTTGGCTGCTGTGTGACACAGAGTGTTGGACTGGATGGGCCATTAGCCTGATCCAACATTGGCTTCTCTTATGTTCTTCATTTGGCTGTTTTTAAGAGAGAGATACCATGAAGACTTGGGGGTATAGAAATTAAGTGCAGGTGACCCATAGTTACCCAGCCACGACACCAAAGGCTAACGCTGCTTGCACTCTTACTGATTTTGAGCAAAGAGAAGTCAAATGGCATGCCTATTAGCAGTGAAGTCTCTAATGTCCTTATTGGAAACCCAACCAGAGGCATGCAGCAAGCAACCGTAGCCGGTTACCAACTAGACTAGACAAAGATTGGTGTTATGTCTTAATGTAATAAAGACATGGCTGCAGCGTTCCCTCTAAGCTGAGTTAGTGTGAGCTAGCTCACAGTTTTTTAGCCTCCGGCTCACACACTGTTGTCTCAGCTCAGGAAGGGATGGCTCCAGAGCAAACGAATTTATGCAGCAGCCAAATCACCTGCTCACAACTTTCATGCCGGTAGCTCAGAAAGTAGAATTTCTGCTCACGGGACTCCACAGCTTAGAGGGAGCCATTGGACATGAGTGAGTTTACACACAGTTCTGGTATAACAGAGCATTACTGGGACTGACCTAAAGGGCCAATCAGAAAAGCCTTGTCTTCGGCGGGAACCATTCTCATTGGTTCCAAGCTCCGTGCTCCTATTGGTTGTTATCTGTTTGTTGGGTGTGGTTTTGCCCGTTCCAATTCTATATGTCAGCCTTGTTCTATGTAGTTTTGTCTAGTGTTGTTATGAGCTGAATAAAATGAAATCACTTGTTTTGGAAAAGCTGCCTGAATCAGGGATGCTGAACTCACTGGAAATGTGTTATCTAAAGTTTTTAAAAAATCTTCTGTGTCCTTTATAAAGTTTATAGCTCCGCTACCTGGCATTACCTTTTAGGACACACGTGGCCCGGCCCAACAAGGTCTCCTTTATGTCAGATCCGGCCCACATCACGAATGAGTTCGACACCAGAAAGCCGCTGGAGGGAGGAAAAAAGATCGGTTTCCAACTCCTTTATTACAAAGAGCAAAACCCCAGCTACAGTTTATCGATGATTCACAAGAAGGGACGTCACAATGGCTGATATATAGAGGAAATGCAAACACACCACGATCCAGGAGAATTCAAGGGAGCAATGTCTCACGCAACGATAGGTAAAAGAAGGTGCTTCCGGTTTGCTTGCAACTAAGCCGTAAACAAATTTGCGGAGGACGTAGCACCAGAGTTCGGAGTCCTCCGCCCAAATACCTTTTCCTTCCATCGTCCTGTCTGCAGCCATGTTTTACGGGAAAGGCTGTTTGGGTCAAATGGTACAGTTGGAGCCGACGAAGTCACCAGTTAACTCAAGTTGCCTCGGTTTACCTTTACCGATATCACCGAAGCAGGAAATCTCTGAAAAGGGAACACTCTTGATATGCCAACATTACATTTAAATCACTGTATAGTCAGGTATTAGCGGGATACGCACGTCACTGAAAACAACACATCTATTGCTTCTCCATCCTTACAGACTATGCCGACGATTCATTACTGCTGTTGCTTTTAAGAGTTGTTTCGAGAACTGGGACACTTGGCACCTGAAAATCAGGCTCACGGGATAGGAAATCCACCCACAGACGTCTGCACAACAGCCAACAGTAGGTAAAACTCCTGACAAACCACCAACAGCCCATTCGTTCATACGACAACTAAGCAAACACAGCTTAAAACAGGGGAGCGGATTCTGCTTCAAGCGGAAACGCGAGCATCCGATGTCTACCCTGTCATCGCCGATGGAGATGGGAAGGCGGTACGTATAACCAGTGTGAAGGGGCACTTCAGGATTTGGGTAAAATACAGAAGCTGCCAACTGGTTTCACCTAAATCAGGGGGTCTCCAGCATCCGCCGACACCTTTCCTGGCCGCCGGCCATGTGTTTTTTCAAAGTGGGAGGGGCCAGGGCTTTTACCCAGCATGGCTTCTGATTGGCCACTGGAGATTTGGTGCCGATTTCTGAAAATGTTGCTTTGGCAGCAGTGGCCCCTCACCCCAGCAGAAGGATCTCCACTGCGTGCCTGAAGGCAAGCCATGGCAGCCATTTTCTGGCTGGCTCCACCCCCTACAGCAGCCATTTTGTGGCTAGGTCCACCTCCTACGGCAGCCATTTTGTGGCCAGCTCCACCAACCCGAGACAGAATTCCAAATGTGCCTGCAGGTACTAACAGGTTGGTGACCCGTGACCTAAATGAAGAAATCAATGTCAATTATGGCAAAAGAAGTGGCACTGGGGGAAAAAACTAAAGGGGGCAGCATCCAGGCCTAAGGGGAACTTTGCACACATCACATTTACTATAATGAAGAAGAGGAGATTGGATTTATATCCTGCCCTTCGCTACCCGAAGGAGTCTCAGAGCAGCTTACAGTCTCCTTTCCCTTTCCCTTCTCCTCCCCACAACAAGACACCCTGGAAGGTAGATGGGCCTGAGAGAGCTCTTTCAAGGACTGCCCTTGGGAGAACAGCTCTGAAAGAACTTGTAACTGACCCAAGGTCACACCAGCAGCTGCATGGAAAGGAGTGGGGAATCAAACCTGGTTCTCCCAGATTACAGTCCGCGCTCCTAACCACTACACCAAACTGGCTCTCAGGTACGGAACACTGCCGAATTGCGGAGGGGTAGACCTCGAAGCCTAAGAACACCCTTTTTACGTGGGTAATCAGAAGCAAATTTTCCCACCCCAACAAAACTCCTCCCCCAAATCATTATATTTTGGATTGCCATAAAGCGCAAGTATCTCCGCAGAATGCCTCTGATAAGGCTTTGTGCTGGTTTTCATTGACCAAGAGATTGTCCGGGTGTGCTGGTTGCTGGTCTGCCAAGAGACAGTCCCGCCACACCGACTGCATCCCCCTTAGTGGAAACTCTCTTTGTTGATCCACAAGAGGGTCCGCGTCTCGTTGGGCTTGCATTCGTACTCTATGGAGGCAAAGCTGTTCCCCCATTGGCAATGGTCTCGCTTGTGGTAGTTGTAAAACTTGACTTGCCAGACGGTTTCAAAGGTGCCGATGTTGGTGAGCTGGAGAGAAGAAGAAACCCATTTAGATTTTATTTTATTTTTTACAAAAAGAGTTGTAAAGCACACAAATTAACCCCTCCTGACATCTTAGTGCTACACAGTCTCTTTTGTATGCAGAGCTGGTTTCCCCAGAGACAAATTTACATAACGCCTCTCCAGTTCCCTTAAGAGTCTGCATTTGAATCATCCTTAGAACATCTCTATCAGTCAAACCTTTTATCATGGCTCTTCAACATTTAAATTATTTATTAATAAAAAGGAAGGAAAAAAAAGAGTCGTAAAGCATTATGCCCCAGCTAACCTGATCTTGTCAGATCTCAGAAGCTAAGCAGGGTCGGCCCTGGTTAGTACTTGGATGGGAGACCACCAAGGAAGTCCAGGGTTGCTACGCAGAGGCAGGCAATGGTAAACTCCTCGGCCCCTGCCCTGGATGGCCCCAGCTAACCTGATCTCTTAAGAGGCAGTCAATGGCTAACCATCTCTGTTTGCCTCTTGCCTTGAAAACCACAGAAGGGGTCACCATAAATCAGCTGTAACTTGGCAGCATTTCACATCACCAACCTCTGCCCACGTCAAGTGCAAAAGTTTCACGAACATTCTCTCTTTATGCAGGATGGGCATAATTCCCATCCCCTTCTATGAAGATATGCCTTGACAGACACCCCCACAGCTGTGGCATCAGCATTAAAAGACCAGAACTCACTTTGATGCTTGTCAGGGGTCATTTCGTAGAAAAAGAGGTGCAGGAGCTCATTAGCATAACTCATTAGCATAACTTATTTGCATATGCCACATCCCCTGACATCACTGGAAGGGTATCAGAAGGCAACACCCACCACTCAGGCTCCACTGGACTGTTTTGGATTGCTAGCTATGGGGGGGGGGAAACGTGCAGATCTGTCCTTGCAGAGGAGGGAGAGCTTGTACCTGAATATAACTTGTTCTTAAGGGTGCCACTGTACTGTTTTGGATCCGGGGGCCTGGGGGGGGGGCTCTGCAACTTACCTGGCTGCTTCTTGCTCTGACTGAGGGCTGCTGGGAGCAGGGGGTGGGGCTTGTTGCATGTGCCCGCCCCCTGGGCTCTTTACTGCTGGAGCGCCGCTCCTGTGCGCTCCGGCAGGAAATGAGCCCTGATGCTTGTCATATTTAAATTATGCTTGACACTTTAAATAATTAAATATTTCAAGACAGGGTTGCCTCTATTGGTATGGCCTGCAGAAAGACCGGGGTACCAGACCACATCTGACAAGGACTGGCCATTGATAGGAACCGGGCCCATGGCCAGGAATTAGTGGCTTGTGAGGCATTTGTTTTTCTTGTCGGGCAGGCCCCCCCCCCAAGTAAAAAAAAACCTAAAATCATGAATTACTTGCAGCAGCTCTTCAAACATGAACTGTATTTTGACATGGATTGTAGGGAAGCTCTGAAGCACCACAATCTGTCTACTCGGCCTTTTTGGGGTGGAGGAGGAAGGAAAACTGGGGAAAGACACCGAGGAGACACCGAGGTCCACAAGCACCCCACCCCTTCTTTCTCTCTCTCTCTTTTTAAAATCCCCGGAGGGATATTTTTTTATTTTGCAAATACTACAAAAACTACAAAGAAATATTAGGGAAGGGACTACAACTAAGGATAAAGGAAAGCATGTTGGGTGTGGCCTATTATGCTAATGAGTTCCTGCTGGGCGTGGCCAACTTGGGAGCCAGCCAGAACTCCATTCCTGTGCGTTCCTGCCCAAAAATAGCCCTGCTTGCTTATAACAATTCGTTATTTATATGTTATTTTGTTGGTATGAGAGAAGTCTCTGATCATCTTCTTATCCTTCGCTTCGAAAGGCCATTTTCCAAGTCCTTCTTCCTTTACTTCGGCTTTCTGTCTCTAAAATCGTATACCAGTCTGGCAGGTCCTGCACCCTTTTCTGCTGCAGAATCCTCATCCGTTCCCGAGGTAGCAGAGTCACTAGACTTCGTTTCTTCCTCTTTGGACTCTTTGTCTGTCCCCAGCTGAAGTATCAAAAATTCTTTAGCTTTAAAAGTGGAGTCTATCTTCTCTCTTCTATCGTTGATCTTAAAGATGACACCCTCCGGTGTCACCCCACCCCTTCTCTTATCATTCCCAGCCCCATGGAATGACACACACTACTTCAACGCTCCTCCAAAAGGACATTCTTCTTCTCCTCTTCATTTGTGTGCAATATAGGGGAGTGCATTCAGTTCCACCTCCTGCCAACCTAGCAGTTCGAAAGCAAGAAATTGTAAGTAGATAAATAGGTACTGCTTCGGTGGGAAGGTGACAGCGTTCCGTGCGCCTTGGCATCTAGTCACACCGGCCACACGACCATGGAGACATCTTCGGACAGCGCCGGCTCTTCGGCTTGGGAATGGAGATGAGCACCGCCCCCCAGAGTCGGATTCGACTGGCTTTCAAGTGAGGGAAACCTTTGCCTTCACCTTATTCAGATCCACACGAGCCGAGATATACCTGAAAAATACCTTCTTGGTATCTTTCAGGTATATTTTGGCATCTCAAAGGTACCCAGGATTTTTCAGGAAAACCGAAAACCGTCCCGGGTATTTTCGGGATTTTTTTTGAAAGATCGGGAAAGCCCGAAAAACTGGTTCACTGTTGGGGAGCAGTCTTCCCACCAGCTCGGCTTCGACCTCCCTTTGGCAGTCCCATTTAAAGGGACTGGAAACGAGAGCCCCAAATGGCTGAGACTGCTTCCCACCAGCTCAGACGTTTTCTGGGTTGTCTTCTGCAGTCCTTCTAAACAAGTCCTGTTCAAAGGGACTGCGGAAGATGGTGTCCTGGGCCAGCCTGCTTTAGCTGAGGATCACTCAGCCGATGCTGTAAACATCCCCGCTCAACACCTCTGAGACTCAACCAGCTGATGCTGTCAATGACCCTGAGACGGCGGAGGCGGGTCCTAGTGCCCCAGTTGCTGAGGATGGCAGGTACTCCAGTCCCATGAGCACTGGGAACATGGAAGAGGCGACCCCGAGAGGCGGCGCCTCAACAACCCAAGATCTTGGGGAGACTTCACAGGCTGCCTCGCCTCCCCTTTCCCCGGAGCCAGGGGAACACAGGAGGAGGCGGGCGCGCGTTGAGCTCCTCGAGAGGAGACAGAGCCTGCGCCTCGCTGCCCGGCGACTGCCAAATCAAGAGGAACACCAGGGGTTAATGAGCCAAATGGATGGCTCTCTCGCAAGCAACGAGGCCCAGCTGTGAGCTGGCAATAAAGGATGGGGCTTCAGATGGTGGAAGCGTGGGAGCAACTCATCACCTTTCTGGAGACGCACAACCACACCACCGGGACCCGTTCCTGTCTGCAACTCCTGAACCTTTGGTTTCGACCGTGGACCTGCTTGACCACACCTCTTGGACCTGCTCAGACTCTGCTTCTTGGACCGCCGGCTGGCTTCCCTTGTGCATATGACTCTTGGACTGAACTCTCAACTTTGTGCTCCTGGTTAATGATTCTGTCTCATCCCCTTGGTCTCGGCTGAATCTGCCCTGACCACCCAGGACAGTAATCCCGAAAAAGAGCTGAGTGGCTGAGTTCGTCTTTTTCTTCTTCTTGAGTCTACTGGACCTGAAAAAAAATGGGGATTTCTGAAAAATCCCGAATCCGAATACTTTACTGGCATTGGGATTCAGGATTTTTCGGGAATCCTGAAATTCTGGGGGGGGGGGGCAAAAAACCCGAAAACACACACTTCATTCTGGGTCAGCTAATCATGGAGAACACCAACCAATGCAGGGTACGAAAGTTCCGCCTCCCTCTGCTCCTCCTAAGACTTCAACGGAACATTTTGCAGGGCATAAAAATCCTTGCTTTAAAAAGGCAGCACAAATGAAGATTTTTTTCCCCCTTAGAATGCCGAATTCCATATTTTTGCAGAACGGCAGAATTCTCAGACCTACTCTAGAGTAAAAAATAACCTCTCAGTTTCTTTGTAAGGAGGTATCCATTTTGTTAGCAGGCAGAATACAGAACAACAGTCAGCTGATAAACCGAATTTTTGCAGAGAAAATGTGAGCTGGCACTGGAAGTACATTGGAGGGATGGATCTCGGTAATCATC
>NW_015169271.1:94625-94799 GCF_001447785.1 Gekko japonicus
AACCTTGACCTTAAAGGTGCCACTGGATTGTTTTGGATTGCTAGCTATTGGGGGGGGAACATGCAGATCTGCCCTTGCAGAGGAGGGAGAGCTTGTAGCTGAATAAACCTTGACCTTAAAGGTGCCACTGGATTGTTTTGGATTGCTAGCTATTGGGGGGGGGACATGGAGATA
>NW_015169271.1:94916-97504 GCF_001447785.1 Gekko japonicus
CCCTCACAGAGGAGGGAGAGCTTGTACCGGAATAAAACTTGGTCTTAAAGGTGCCACTGGACTGTTTTGGATTGCTAGCTATGGGGGGGGGGGAACGTGCAGATGTGCCCTCGCAGAGGAGGGAGAGCTTGTACCTGAATAAACCTTGACCTTAAAGGTGCCACTGGATTGTTTTGGATTGCTAGCTATTGGGGGGGGAACATGCAGATCTGCCCTCGCAGAGGAGGGAGAGCTTGTACCTGAATAAACCTTGACCTTAAAGGTGCCACTGGATTGTTTTGGATTGCTAGCTATTGGGGGGGGAACATGCAGATCTGCCCTCGCAGAGGAGGGAGAGCTTGTACCTGAATAAAACTTGGTCTTAAAGGTGCCACGGGACTGTTTTGGATTGCTAGCTATGGGGGGGGGGAATGCGCAAATCTGCCCTCACAGAGGAGGGAGAGCTTGTACCTGAAGGCGGGATCAGGGAGGGGCTCTGCAACTTACCTGGCTGCTTCTTGTTCCTCGTGGCTCAACTGAGGGCTGCTGGGAGCAGGGGGCGGGGCTTGTTGCATGTGCCCGCCCCCTGAGCTCCTTACTGCCGGAGCTCCGCTCCTGTGCGCTCCTGCAGGAAATGACCCCTGTGTCTCCCTAGCCTTCCTCTGCAACACATACCTTCTGAACCGTCTGCTTCGATATGTCCCCAGAAGAACACTGAGATCGGCTGATAACGACTTGCTGGTGATTCCCAGCCCTAAGGCGGTCCGGCTATCCTCAGGTAGGGTCAGGGCTTTTTCGGTCCTGGCCCCGACGGGGTGGAACTCTCTGCCAAATAACATCAGGGCCCTGCGGGATCCGATGCAATTCCGCAGGGCGTGTAAGGCAGAGATTTTCTGCCGGGCTTTTAGTTGAATGAAGGGTCGAGACCGGCACCCCCTCTTTTTTTGCTACAGCCCCCACATGCCCCTCCCACCCTGCCGTGCAGGACAGCGGTGTGGCCCGCAAAGGAGGATTCCTTTTATTGCCATCTGGATTGGTTTCAATCCCTCGTTTTATTTTTAGCAATCTTAACTATATATGAACTGTATTTTAAATGTTTATAATGCGGTGGCTCAAGTGGTTAAGACGATGAACTGCAGACCGGAAGGTCGGTAGTTCGGCAGTTCGAGACCCGAGTGCCGCCTGACGGAGCGAGCTCCCGTCTCCTGCCAACCGAGCAGTTCGAAAGCAAGAAACTGCAAGTAGATAAAGTGGTACCACTTCGGTGGGAAGGTGAAAGCGTTCCGTGCACCTCGGGATCTAGTCATGCCGGCCACATGGCCACGGAAACGTCTTCGGACAGCGCTGGCTCTTCGGCTTGGGAACGGAGATGAGCACCGCATCCCTAGAGTCGGATTCGACTGGCTTTCAAGTTTATCTTTAAATCACCCAGAGCCTGCTTACAGGGTGGCTGATTCATACATTTAATACATAACAATAAGAACAACAATAGTAATAGAAATAAGAAGGAAGGAAGTCCATTTGGAATCCCAACACTGGCGTGAATGGCAGCCCATTCCAGCCTTTTCTCAACCATATTCCAGAGATATAACCAACTTCTGCCGATTGAAACGTTAAAAGAACATTTTGTGCCGCTTTCTGTTACCAGGCAGGCCGCTCAGGCACTGTGCATTTGCCTCTGAGGCAGTCTGCTGAGTCATGGTGACTTTGACTCACTCCAGGAGCCCCTGGAAGGTCAACTGAGGTCGCCCGCACAGGATGGATGCTGAGCAATGCTCCCTCTAAGCTGTGGAGTCCTGTGAGCAAAAATTCTACTTTGTGAGCTCCTGGCATTAAAGTTGTGAGCGAGCGATTGGGCTGCTGTGTAAATTAGTTTGCTCTGGAGCCCTCCTTCCTGAGCAAAGACAAAAAATCTGTGAGCTGGAGGCTAAAAAACTGTGAGCTAGCTCACACTGACTCAGCTTAGAGGGAACACTGATGCTGAGTCAGGGGCTGAAACCAATGTGCAGGTGTGTATAAAGCGCTGCCACGCTGACTTCTCATGGCGACCCCCTCGTGGGGTTTTCAAAGCAAGAGACAAACATTGCCCGCCTCTGCGTGGCAACCCCGGACTTCCCTGTTGGTCTCTCATCCGAGTCCAAGCCACGGCCAGCCCTGCTTAGAACTCCTGAAATCCACAGATGCTTAAATGTCCAGAGGGTTACAAGCAACGCACCCTCTATGCTGCGGAGTCTCGTGAGCAAAAATTCTACTTTGTGAGCTACTGGCATTAGTGTTGTGAGCGAGCCATTTGGCTGCTGCATCAATCAGTATGCTCTGGCACCATGCTTCCGGAGCGGAGACAAAAATGTGTGAGCCGGAGGCTGGAAAACTGGGAGCTAGCTCACACTAACACCGCTTAGAGGGAACACTGGAGAGGATACACTTGCCCAGGGGTCATTTCGTAGAAAAAGAAGTGCAGGAGCTCATTATCATAACTTATTAGCATAACATTTGCATACGCAACACACACCCTGACATCACCGGAAGTGTGTCAGAAGGCAATACCCACTGTTCAGGCTCTACTTAACTGTTTTGGATTGCTAGCTATTGGGGGGGGGGGGCGTGCA
>NW_015169271.1:97687-143198 GCF_001447785.1 Gekko japonicus
GGGATGGTAGGTAGGGGGGGGGGGGAACGTGCAGATCTGTCCCCGCAGAGGAGGGAGAGCTCGTACCTGAATAAAACTTGGTCTTAAAGGTGCCACTGGACTGTTTTGGATTGCTAGCTATTGGGGGTGGGGACGTGCAGATCTGCTCCCACAGAGGAGGGAGAGCTTTTACCTGAAGGCGAGCCGGGGGGGGGGGCTCTGCAACTTACCTGGCTGCTTCTTGTGGCCAGACTGAGGACTGCTGGGAGCAGGGGGTGGGGCTTGTTGCATGTGCCCGCCCCCTGGGCTCCTTACCTCCGGAGCTCCGCTCCTGTGCGCTCCTGCAGGAAATGACCCCTGCACTTGTCTATATAAAAAACTAGACTCTCCAAGCGAGAATACCCATGGGACATCTACACAGACTCCCTCCAACTCACCCGTTGCACTATCCCTGCACTCCTGGTGTCCGAATGTGAAATGTGAGCTTTCCTGGCAATGTCCTAGTTGCTTCCAATTAGTTCTTAAATGGTGGGACTCTGGATCCAGTTGGCTTCCCTTAGGAATATTCTCCCCTCCCTAAAACCTGCAAATTCTATTTCACTTGCCAGTTTTGTCCACCCACTAGGAACATACGTTCTTCACTCCATCGCAGAACATGCGGCTCAGTGGGGATACAGTCGGCAACTTCCAAACCGGTCCCTGCAGCTGGCCCTCTGTTTATCTATTTTATTTATATCCCTCCTTTCTCTTCAGTGGGGACACCAAAGCGGCTTACGCTGTTCTTCTCTCCTCTGTTTTATCCAGAGGTCATTTTGGGGGGGATCGCGGGGGATCGCAGTTCCCCCGGGTGAGGTACGGGGGGCGGGGCACATGACGAAGCCCCGCCCCCTGCTTCCGGCCGCCCCGCTTCCGGCCCTCATTCAGCCAGGAGGAGGCAGGAGAAGAGGGAGGGTAAGTTGCTTCCTCCCTGCATCTCCCCACCCCTGCCTGCCTGGGGCCAGGGAGGGCCTTTGCGGGGCTTCCTTGCACTCCTGCCGGCCTTGCAGCTCCACCGCCGGGCCCCTCATGGGCCAGGACCGTTGGGGGAGGGGTGTGTGGCCTTATGACACACTTCCGGTGATGTCAGGGGGTGTGGCATATGCTAATGAGTTATGCTAATGAGTCCCCCTAGCTCTTTTTCTACGAAACGACCCCTGGTTTTATCTTCACAACAGCCCTGTGAAGTAGGTTAGGCTGAGAGGATGCAGCTGACCCAAGGTCACCCAGCAAGCTTCCACAGTGGAGTGGGGATTTGAACGCGAGGCTCTCAGCTCCCAGCCTAATGCTCTAACCATAGAATCACAGAATCACATAGTTGGAAGGGGCCATAGAGGCCATCTAGTCCAGCCCCCTGCTCAATGCAGGACCAGCTGAGAGCATCCCTGACAGGTTTTTGTCCAGCTGCTGCTTAAAGACTGCCAGGGAGGGGGAGCTCGCCACCTCCCCGGGCAGCTGATTCCACTGCTGAAAAACTCTGACTGTCAAAAAGTTTTCCCGCCCTTCATTTAAACCCATCATTGCGAGTCCTCTCCTCTGCTGCCAACGGGAACAGCTCCCTGCCCTCCTCCTCCAAGTGACAGCCCTTCAAATACTTCAAGAGAGCAATCACATCCCCCCCTCCACCTCCTCCGGACTAAACATCCCCAAGTCCCTCAGCCTTTCCTCACAGGGCTTGGTCTCCAGGCCCCCGATCATCCTCATTGCTCTCCTCTGCACCCGCTCCATCCTGTCCACATCCTTTTTTGAAGTGAGGCCTCCAGAACTGCACACAGTCCTCCAGGTGCGGCCCGACCAATGCAGTTAACAGCGGGGCGATGACATCTTGTGATTTGGATGTTATGTCTCTGTTAATACACCCCGAGATCGCATTAGCCTTTTTTGTCACTGCATCACACTGGCTGCTCATGCTCAAATTAGAGTCCACCCATTCCCCAACATCTCCTTCACACACACGCTGCTACCCGGAAGTGTATCCTCCATCCAGTATGCATGTTCCTCATTGTTGTTACCCAGATGTAGAGCTCGGCACTTATCCTTGTTAAACTGCACCATGTTCACATCCGCCCACTTTTCCAGCATGTTCCGATCTCATTGGATTCTATCTCTACCTTCTAGCGTGTTCGCTGCCCTTTCCAATTTGGTGTCATCTGCAGGTTTAATGAGTAGCCCCTCCACACACCCCATCCAGATCATTTATAAAACTATTGAAAAGTACCGGGCCCAGAACCGAGCCTTGTGGCTCTGCTAAACCACAATGACTCTGAGAGCCAGTTTGGTGTAGTGGTTAGGAGCACGGACTCTAATCTGGGAGAACCGGGTTTGATTCCCCACTCCTCCACTTGCACCTGGCTGGATGACCGTAGTTCTGACAAGAGCTGTCCTTGAAAAAGAGCAGTTTCTGTCAAGAGCTCTCTCAGCCCCACCTATCTCACAGGGTATCTGTTGTGGGGAGGGGAAGGGAAAGGAGTTTGTAAGCCGCTGTGAGACACCTTTGGGTTGTGAAGGGAAGGGTATAAATGCAATCTCCTCCTCCTCCTCCTCCTCCTCTTCTTCTTCTACAGTGGCAGTTCCGTACGAACACGCAAGCTGAGCTCTGTGCACGGGAAAACATTTCACCGATGGCTTCCTGCGTCTTAAAAGCACAGGCCGGGTAATTTCAGTTTTGTCCAGCCGGCAATGCTAACTTCGGTGGCCCTTCAGTTGCTCCGCACCCAGAAGCATATTTACCTGCATGATGACCTGTATCGGCTGCCTCTCTCCGCTTTTGGTGTGAGGCACTCCTTCGGTATCATAGATGCCGCTGTAAACCACCATCTGGGCGTCTCGCGACTTCTCTTCCAGGGGCACCGTCACCGACCCAATTACCATGGTCCTGAAACAGACAAGCTGGGTGTTTTTCAGCCGTTCTGAGCCATCCAAATGGCAAAAAGCAGTTGGACAATGGAACGAATATCCCATCTGTCAGGGATGCTCTGGGGTGCATTTGCTGCCCTGAGCTGGGGTGGGTAGGTGCTCAACTATATGGCCTAGACCAGGAATCCCCAATGTGGTGCCTGGGAGCACCCACAGACACCTTTCTTGGTGGTTGTCAAATTTTTTCTTGAAAGTAGGTGGGGCTTTTGCACAGCAGGGCTCCTGATTGGCCACTGGAGATTTGATTGGCGGTGCAGATTTTTTTAAAAAGGCTGCTCCGGCGGCAGCTGCTACCACCACAGCACAAGGGTCTTCACTGTGTCACTGAAGGTGAGCGGTGGCAGCCATTTTGTGGCTGGCTCCACCTCCTGCGGCAGTCATTTTGTGACTGCACCCAATGCACTGAGTTCCTGAGGAGCCAGCAGGCTCAAAAAGGTTGGGGACTCCTGGCCGATAAGTCTCCTTTCACCATTTGTCTTTCTTACCAAGGAGAGACATTCAAAGCAAGCTTCTACAGCAGGCAGTGGCGGGCCTATATTTTTGGGACCTTGAACTGCTATGGGGGCCCCTTCTCAACCAGCAACAACAGGACAACATCCAACAAGGTCCAAAGGACCTCGCTGCCCTTGCAATAGGGCTGCCAAGTCCCCCAGGGGAGCAGGGGTCTGCCCACTCTAGAGGTCCCCAGCCCGCCAGCCCGGATCCAGTCGCCGGGGAGAACCCCGCCCCTAAAGTGCCAGAATCGGACTGATGTGCGCAGCACGATGACGTCACACGGAGGTGACGTCACACGGAGGTGACATCATCACGCCGGGCACATTGTCGGGGGACGCTCTAGCATATGGCATTAAAACTCTATGGTACCATAGAGTTTTAAAGCCAAATGCTAGAGTGTCCCTTGACAGTGTGCCCGGTGCAATGACGTCACTTCCGGGTGACGTCATCACAGTGTGCATGTGCGAAGCTCCCGGACACGGAGCTTCCAATCCCCGCTGGATGCCAGGTAGAAGAAGAAGAAGAAGAAGAAGAAGAGATTGGATTTATACCCCCCCCTTCACTACCCAGAGGAGTCTCAGAGCGGCTTACAAACTCCTTTCCCTTCCCCTCTCCACAACAGACACCCTGTGAGGGAGGTGGGGCTGAGAGAACTCTGACACAAACTGCTCTTTTTCAAGAACAGCTCTGACAGAACCACGGCTTGCCCAAGGTCATCCAGCAGGTGCAGGTGGAGGAATGGGGAATCGAACCCGGTTCTCCCAGATTAGAGTCCACGAACATAACCACTACACCAAACCGGCTCTCTAGAGACCTGGCAAACATACCTTGCAAGGACCTCGAGGCCCAAATGGTGGAGAACGGGGCTGCGTACCAATGATGGATTCGACGATCCAGCTGCCCAAATGCCGGCTATGAATAGATTCTGGTGAGCTCAGCGAGCCCACACAAGCTTGGTGTTTGGGTACTACAAGCGCCCGAGGAAATTCTGAAATCTGACCAATTGCGGGGGCATTCCGAGGCCGTATGAAACAGGTATTAGAGCATGTTCTAAGGTCGATAGTAAGCACTTCAACCCACTGGCTTATCATTTTGTCACTAAAAGAGCCTTATTTTAAGAACGAACACTCGAAAACGAACTCCGTCAATTTTGTTGGAATATTCGCTGATTTTTTAAAAAGTTGCTTCCAGGCCCCTCCAGGATTAGGGGCCCGGAAGCTTAAACTTTGTTAGTTTAGTAGCAGATCCGCCCCTGACGGCCAGGGGTCCTTCAACTTTTCCAGCCTGCAGGCACCTTTGGAATTCTGATGCGGCATGGTGGGCACAGCCACAAAATGGCTGCTGCGGAAGGCGGAGCCAGCAACAAAATGGCCGCCCAGGTTTACCTTCGGTCGCTCAGTGAAGACCCTTGTGCTGCAGTGGCAGTTGCTCTGACAGCACTATTTTTAAAAATCCGCACAGCCAATCAAATCTCCAAAGGCCACTCGAAAGCCTTGCCAGGCGAAAGCCCCATCTAGTTTCTACAAATTGTCGGCAGTCACCACAACGTCCAGGGGACCCCTCCCTCCTCTACCGAGACGGTAAGGCAAAATTCGCAAATGCCACTCGAACTGCTTCGCAGCCCTTCTTTGGCACTTGGCGGGTCCATTTTAGGAAAGGAGAACGCACTGCCTTTACTGCTGCCTCTCGGGTTTCAGAACTGGCCCCTGCACGAAGGGTTAAGAGGGACCCCAAAAACCAATCTGCCGGCAGCTTCACCTTCACGTGGGATCTCATTCGAAACAGGACTCCTCGGTCTGCGTGGAGATACGTGACTGGGAAGAAAGGATCCCAGGTTTGCCCTCTCCTATGCGGGCCCCTAGCTATGGTGGGGCGTTTCGGGGCTCCGCCCCCTCAAATTGGAGGCACGCCCCTTGAATGGGAGGCACGCCCCCTCAGATGGGAGGCATGCCCCACAACAGTTGCTGCCCCTCTCCCCCTCCTGTGACATTAAAAGGGCCCTCCAACTGATCAGCGGGACCACGTGCCCCGCCGATTGGCTAGAGGGCCCTTTAAATCTTGTCGCCACCCCTCTCCTTCCCCTCCTCCAAGACTTAAAGGGCCCTCCAGCTGATCAGCAGGCCCTTTAAATCTTGCAGGAGGGGGCGGCTGCCAGCCGCAACGCCTTCCTTGAACTCCAAGCGGGGGACCCTTTAAACGCTGCTTTTCTAGCGGGGGTTGCCGGCACCTAATCTCCAAGCGGCGGAATCAGGGAAGGTATGCGGCCCCTGATGTTCCCTCTAAGCTGAGTTAGTGCGAGCCAGCTCACAGTTTTTTAGCCTCCGGCTCACACATTTTTGTCGTAGCTCAGGAAGGATGGGGCTCCGGAGCAAACTAATCCATGCAGTACCCAAATCGCTTGCTCACAACTTTAATGCCAGGAGCTCACAAAGTAGAATTTTTGCTCACAAGACTCCACAGCTTAGAGGGAGCATTGGTGGCCACCCCCTCCCTCCCTCCTCCCCCACTGCCCCACAAAATTTCCCCATGCCCCACCAAGCCAAGATTTCTGGCTACAGGGCTGCTCCTACGCCATTTCCTCTTCCCGTCGGAGCTAATGCCACGCAGGTCATTGGTCTCTCCCTCCCACTGCAGTACTTGCAAAGGGAGGGGCCATGACTCAGCCAAAAAGCATCCGCTTGGCATGCAGAAGGGCCCAGGTTCGATTCCCCTGGCATCTCCAGCTAAAAGGATCAGGCGGCAGGTGATGTGAAAAACCTTCGCCTGAGACCCCGGAGAGCCGCTGCCAGTCCGAGTTGACAATACTGGTCTCAGCAGCCCAACAACCGGACTGAGTACGAGTCAGCTTTGTATATTTGTTCGAGGGAGAGGAACGTCTTCGATTCGGTCACTCTATGGTCCTTTCCGCACTCTATGGTCCTTTCTCATCCCTGGTTTTATCAGAGTTCAACTCCCGACATAAGACCTTGCATCTATCCCTGGTTATATCAGGATCCGTTTATCCCGGTGTAACAGGCCAGATTAACCCCCCGGCCATAGTGACCCCGGGGTTACTCTGGCCTAGCCTAGAATAACCCCGGGGTTACTCTGGCCGAGGGGAGGTGAATCTGGCCTGTTACAGCCGGCCAGATTAACCCAGGGTTACTCTAGGCTAGGCCAGAATAACCCCTCCGGGGTTATTCTAGGCTAGGCCAGAGTAACCCCGGGGTTACTATGGCCGGGGGGGGTTAATCCGGCCTGTTACACCGGGACAAGTGTGGGGCAAAACCGGGGTGAACTCAGTGTAATGTGGAAACAAAAAATAACCTGAGATAAATACAGGGGTGAATTCGAGTGTAGTGTAGAATGTGAGTTCGGGGACAGGGTTGAACCAGGATTTAAGGTCTAGCCTACGGCCATACCACCCTGAATACGCCCGATCTCGTCTGATCTCGGATTTAAGGTCTAGTGTTGAAAGGACGTAAATTTAGGAAGTAAACCAGAACAAGATCAGGGTGTTCTACTGCTGTTCCTTCCACCCCACTCCTCGAAGAAGAAATTGTACTGCCAAATCATTTTTCGTTGACATCAAATCCAGCTTTATAGGCCAGCCAGAAATATGCTTTTGGTGTTTGGGTTTTTTTTGGTATGGTCATACCTTAAAGCCTTAACACATTTTATTCCAGTATGAGTATTTCACAGACTAGGCCACACCGCGCGAAGGCAGCGCACGGAATGGACGGCTCTGGTCCGGTGTTCCCTCTAAGCTGAGTTAGTGTGAGCTAGATCACAGCTTTCTAGCCTCCAGCTCACACATTTTTGTCTTCGCTCGGGAAACGTGGCTCCAGAGCAAACTTATGCAGCAGCCAAACGGCTCGCTCACAGCTTTACTGCCAATAGCTCACAAAGAAGAATCTTTGATCACAAGACTCCACAGCTTAGAGGGAGCCTTGCTCTGGTCCACAAGAGCTATTGCGGGAATAAAAATTGTGTTCCTCTCTGAGATGGCCAAAAAAAAAAATCCTGGGGGTTTTTTTGTTTGTTTTTTTGCTGCAATCGACTCATGCCCTTGTGGAATTCCAGAGACCTGCGTTTCAATCCTGCAGCCAATTCTTTTACCCTTTGTGTGTGTGTGTGGGGAAGCTATCATGCAAGAAAAAGCTAGCCTTTATTTTTAGGGGACCATCGATGAAATCTTGGGGGGGGGGAGATTCAGCAGCGTTATACCCAAAGGAAATGTCCCAGCTTCGGTTCAAACGGCACAGAGCGAAGTGTTTCAAAATGACACTCCCCCAACCACCCCCCCAGCCCTTTCAAACAGGAACACATTATGGTCACTTGGAACGGAGACAGACAATTGCATAACTAACAGCTCTCCCCTGCAGCCCGAGTTGTCGAGCATCCTATGCATGACTACTCAGAAGTAAGTCCCACTATTTCAAATGGAGCTTGCTCCCAGGCAAGCATGCAGAGGGCTGCAGGGCCTAAACCGATGTTCCCTCTCAGCTGCGTTAGTGTGAGCCAGCTCACAGTTTTTTAGCCTCCGGCTCACACATTTTTGCCTTCGCTCAGGAAGGGATGGGTCCAGCACAAACTGATTTATGCAGCACTCACAACTTTAATGCTGGTAGAATTTTTGCTCACAGGGCTCCATACCTTAGAGGGAGTATTGGCCTAAACCTCAGGGCAGCATTCCAGAAGCATTTTGGACTGCAGAGAAATCTACGGAATGCTCTCCCGGCTCTCCCGGCCTTCCTGCCCAAGTCCCTCCTCTCTGGCCACCAAGCCTTTACTTTAGAGTAAACCCGGGAAGTGAGTGCAGAGGTCTTCATGGGAGTGGACTGTGGGTGCCAGCCTCCAGGTGGGACCCGGAGACCCCCCCTGGAATAACAGCTCTTCTCCAGGGTACAACGGTCAGCTCCCCTGGGAAAAATGGGAGGCTCTGGAGAATGGATTCTACGGCATCCTACCCCACTGAGGTCCCGGTCCTACCCAGGCTCCATCCCCAAATCTCCAGGAAACTCCCAACCTGGAGCTGGCAACCTTAGGTGGCCACCCATGCTCCCTCTAAGCCGTGGAGTCTTGTGAGCAGAAATTCTCCTTTTGTGAGCTCCTGGCATTAAAGTGGTGAGCGAGCGATTTGGCTGCTGCATGGATTAGTCTGCTCTGGAGCCACCCGTCCCGAGCAAAGACAGAAACGCGTGAGCCGGAGGCTAAGGAACGGTCAGCTAGCTCACACTAACTCAGCTTAGAGGGAACAAGGGTGGTCACCAGTGTTCCCTCTGAGCTGAGTTAGTGTGAGCCAGCTCACAGTTTTTTAGCCTCCGGCTCACACATTTTTGTCTCCGCTCGGGAAGGAGGGCTCCAGAGCAGACTAATCCATGCAGCAGCCAAATCGCTCGCTCACCACTTTAATGCCAGGAGCTCACAAAGTAGAATATTTGCTCACAAGACTCCACAGCTTAGAGGGAACGTTGGTGGCCACTGGCCAGGGGAGACCCGGCCAAGACTAGCAGCAGAGGGATCTGCACAAAAGCTCTCTCTCCATTCTTCCGCAAAAAAGCCTGCAAAGGGGAAGCCCTCGACAGGGCGTCAGCCTTTCCCCCGGGGACGCGTGTCTAGGGGCCCCGGAGACGCGCGTCGTGTGAACGCGGGAGGTTAAAGAGACGCCCGGGGAACAGGGCGAGGAATAAAATGGAAGCGCCGGGCTGTCAGCTCGCCAGGCCCGCAATCTCGGCCGCCTGCAGACGGGAAGCGCAAAGGGAAGGGGAAAGGGGAGCGCAGGGAAGGGCGAGGGGGGCGCAAAGGCTCCTTACGTGGCCTGGACGCCGCCGGGCTTGGCGACCACCTCGACCTTGTACTTGGCGCCGGTGAGCAGCTTGATGGTCCGGTTCTGCCCGAAGCGCTGCCCGTCCACCTTGAAGAAGACGGGCCCGTCGTTGGGCTGGATCTTGAGCGAGACGCTCAGGCGCACCAGCGTGGGGATGGCCGGCTCCGACATGGCGAGGAGGAGGAGGAGGAGGAGGGCGGCGGGCGCTCAGACGCCGGCCCCCGGCCGCGGGGAGGAGGAGGAGGACGGCCGCGACGGCCCCGATCCGGCGGGCGGGGAAGGAGAGGGAAGCGGGCCGGCCATTGGCCGCTTGGCGCCGCCGCTCTGCTTTGCTCCGCTCCGCTCGCCGCGCTAATCCCGGGCGCGGATTACGGGCGCGCCGCCTGCGAGGGAGGAGAGGGGCCGCGGCGGGGGCGGGCGGGAGGCGCGGCCAGCGTTAGCCCCCCCCTCGCAATATAGGCAGGATTTTAGAGGGGGGGAGGCGGTGGACTGGCTACGGGGGGAATGATGCTGCCAATCAGCGCTCCGCCACTGGATGGACGCGGATTGCCCACGGGGGTGGGGAGGGTCTGGGACGAAAAGAGGGCTGGGAGGGTTTACTGGGGTTGCCGGCTCCAGGTTGGGGTGAGGAAGGCGGGGTTTGGGGAGGGGAGGGGCTTCCGGGGGGTCTAACGCCATAGGGAGCAACCCCCAAAGCTGCCCCTTTCTCCTGGGGAGCAAAGGTTGCCAGCTCCAGGTTGGGAAACACCTGGAGATTTGGGGGTGGAGCCTGAGGAGGGCGGGGTTTGGGGAGGGGAGGGGCTTCCGTGGGGTCTGAAGCCATACAGTCCACTTTCCGAAGTGGCCATTTTCTCCTGGGGAGCTTGGGTTGCCAGCTCCAGGTTGGGAAACACCTGGAGATATGGGGGTGGAGCCTGAGGAGGGCAGGGTTTGGGAGGGGAGGGGCTTCAGTGGGGTCTAAAGCCATAGCGTCCACCCTCCAAAGCCGCCAGTTCAGGGGAACTGATCTCTTGTCGTCTGGAGATCAGTTGTCATAGCGGGAGATCTCCAGCTGCCCCTTGAAGTTGGCGACTCACTCTTGCTTTCTTCACAAAGGCGCCAGCCAGAGCAGGGCTGCCGATCTCCTGGAATCGCAATTGATCTCCAAATGACATATATTATGCATTTATTCATTCATTCCAGTTCCCCCAGAGAACACAGCGCTTCGGAAGATGGACTTTGGGACATTCCACCCTGCTGAAGCCCCTCCCCTTTCCAAATCCCGCCCTCTGCAGACTCCACCCCCTAAATCTCCAGGAATTTCCCAACCTGGAGCTGAGTCCATCTTCTGAGTTGTGAGTCCATCTTGAGTTGTGGTTTCTGGTTCCTAATGAGTCACGGGGTGGGGGGCAGGAGTTGTGGATCTTCCTCTTCTGAGATTTTTCCAGGAAAGGTTGGGTAGGCATTCCTCCAGAAACTCTCGGAGCAGTTTCTTTTCTGTTTTCATGCCGGGTGACCAACGGCTTCCCTAATGGCCTTGTGATTTATTGCCAGTCACAATCAGAAGCATGGGACACTCTGGCAGAACCCCCTTCCCCCAAACCCTGTTATTTTCATTTTACTGGACCTTGATAACCCTCACTTCTGATTTCTTTAATCAGCTCAGAGCTTGCTGAAGTAGGAAGAGGGAGAGATTGGATTTATACCCTGCCCTTCATTACCCAAAGGAGTCTCAGAGCGGCCTACAAAGTCCTTCCCCTTCCCCTCCCCATAACAGACACACTGTGAGGTGGGTGGGGCTGAGAGAGCTCTGACAGAAACTGCTCTTTCAAGGACAGCTCTTGTCAGAACTATGGCTTGCCCAAGGTCATCCAGCCAGGTGGAAGAGGAGGAGTGGGGAATCAAACCTGGTTCTCCCAGATTCGAGTCCACACGATTAACCACTACACCAAACTGGCTCTCCAGTAAAGGTTATACCTCATTCACTCAAAGGGAAGATGACTCTGAATAGAAGAGGAACCCCTTAAAACTGTTATACACAAAATAATAATTATTGGACGTGACTGTAGCTTACATGTGAATATAAGACCACCAACTCTTTTTTTGTGTGTGTGACAGACCTGTGAAAAAAATCTAGTCTTGCATTTCAGTAAATACCATATTTAGAGGACTGGTGGTATTTTTGTAAACCCATATCTCTATTTTTCTAACCTTTCCGTCTCTGCTCGGCATGAAATGATAGCTGCAAACATCTATATTAACAACACTCCACTGTGGTGTAGTGGCTTGAGTGTCAGACTAGTATCTGGGAGTACCGGGTTTGAATCCCCACTTGTGCCGTGGAAGCTTGCTGGGTGACCTTGGCCCAGTCACACACTCTCAGCCTCACCTACCTCACAGGGTTGTCGTGAGAATAAAATGGAGGAGAGAATGATTGTAAGCTGCTTTGCGTCACTGCTGGGGGGGGAGAAGACGGGATACAAAACAACGTAAATAAAATCATTCATTAATTGATTTATTAAATTAATGATTTATCAATAATTAATATCAATAACAAGCCAATATCAATAGATTAATAGTTAAGCAAATAATTAGCGATAACAACTTAATAATTAATTATAAATGGATAATTAATTAAATATCTAGCGATGATAATCGATTATTATGATTAATTAAAATTAGTAAAGAGTAAATAAAATAAAAAATATCCACCGTTTCAAGAGACCTTGCATTGCCTATTGATCTAGTGCAAACTTTGCATGCCGAAGGGAAAAAAGATGAATTTGTATGTGTGTGTGTGTGTGTGGGGGAGAATGAGAAAAAGATATTTCAGAAGTGGAGTGTTATGTCGCTATTGAATAGTTTATTCCCGGTTTTACCCAAGACACCAACTATTGCATGAACACACCAACGACTCTGTCAAGAGCCAGTTTGGCGTAGTGGTTAAGAGCACAGACTCTAATCTGGGAGAACCGGGTCTGATTCCCCACTCCTCCACATGCAGCTGCAGCGGTGACTTTGGGTTACTCCCAAGTTCTCTCGGAGCTGCTCTGGAAAGAGCAGTTTCTCTCGGAGCTCTCTCAGCCCCGCCTACCTCACAGGGTGTTTGCTGTGGGGAGGGGAAGGGAAAGGAGATTGTAAGCCGCTCTGAGATTCTGAGTAGAGAGCGGGGTATAAATCCAATCACTTCTTCTCTCTTCTTCTTCATTTAGGTTTGTATTTCTCTCTCTTCTTGTCATTGTTGGCTCACATTGTTGATTAAAACAAGAGCAGTCTCGGTGATCCAATCCACACTGCTCTGCTGGGCAGGTGGAATGAGGGAACACATCATACTTGTATGGGGTTCCTTCTAAGCGTTCTGTTCTCACCTTGAAAGCCTCTTGCCTTGAAGGCGTGGCAGAACCTGCCTTGCCCTCACCCACTGCTCTCTCCGATCATCTGGGCAAACGGCTGGATCTCTTCGGAGTGAAACAAGGAGGATATTTGTAATGGGCCATCCAGAGAACACACACCGTTTGCGTAACTGCAGATGAGAAAGGGGTGATCGAGCTGTTCCATATTAACCCGACAAACAGGATCCTCGTCTTTGGATCGGCCTCAGCTAACAAAAGAAAGTTAATAATTGGTAAAATAATTCAGAGAGCCAAAGGCACAGGGATCGTGAAGGCGAAACGCCTGTGTGCTGTTGTCTCCAGATTCATGTCTCTGACATATTTATTTATATATATATTTTAAAATTTTCCTTTGTTTATAACAGGCCTTTGTCCCCAATGGAACTCAAAGCAGTTTACGCTATTCTCTTCTACTCTGTTTAATCCTCACAACAACGCTGTGACGTAGGTTAGGCTGAGAGTGTACGACTGGGCCAAAGTCATCCAGCAAGTTTCCATATCAGAGAGGGGATTCAAACCTGGGCCTCCCAGATACTAGTCCAACACTCTAACCTCTTCACCACACTGGCTCTCAGAATTTATAATTTGCTACACTGTGCTGGCTAGGCATAGTTCATAAGAATGTAGAAGAGAGAGAGAGAGAGAGAGAGAGAGAGAGAGAGAGAGAGAGAGAGGAGATTGGATTTATACCCCGCCCTTCACTCGGAGTCTCAGAGCGGCTTACAAACTCCTTTCCCTTCCCCTCCCCACAACAGACACCCTGTGAGGTGGGTGGGGCTGAGAGAGCTCTGACAGAAACTGCTCTTTTTCAAGAACAGCTCTGACAGAACTATGGCTTGCCCAAGGTCATCCAGCAGCTGCGAGTGGAGGAGTGGGGGAATCAAACCCGGTTCTCCCAGATTAGAGTCCGCGCACTTAACCACCACACCAAACTGGCTCTCTGTCGTTTGTGTGCAAACTGTAGAAAGCAGACTGCCGAGCTCGAAAATGATGGCCTTCCCCCCAGGATCGTAATATTTAACCAAGCTTTCAGCGTGCCCTAGCTGGAGTTAATCATTGCCATGGATTGGGACGTTGGGGTTGTCTGTAGGACTGGGAGTTGTTTCAGCACCATCCCTCTGGACAGCGACCAAGGAAGGTGTTGGTTTGAAATTGCTCTGAGGAACAGCCTTCTGAAAGCACTGATCCTGGCAGTAATCTTTAACTACGGCAGACACCGTTCATCTCCCTTCACCAACCATTCTTCAACTGAAGGTCAGTTCAGACCAAGTGTTTGTCTAACATGTGAAGGAATCCCATAGGAAACAACCGGTTCCTCTGGAGGGGCAACAACTGGGCATAGAGGCCAAGGCCTTCATAAGAACCTCAGAAGAGCCCTGCTGGATCAGACACGTGGCCCATCTAGTCCAGCCTTCTGTCTCACACAGTGGCCAGACAGTTCCCTCAGGAGGGCCAGCAACAGGGCAGAGAGGCCGAGGCCTTCCCCTGATGTTGCCTCCTGGTTCTGGGATTCAGAGGTTTTTAAGAACATCAGAAGAGTTCTGCTTGATCAGACCAGTGGTCCATCTAGTCCAGCATCCTGTCTCACACTGTGGCCAACCAGTTCCTCTGGAGGGCCAACAACAGGGCAGAGAGGCTAAGGCCTTCCCCTGATAGGAACCTCAGAAGAGTCCTGCTGGATCAGACCAGTGGTCCATCTAGTCCAGCATCCTGTCTCTTACACAGTGGCCAACCAGTTCTTCTGGAGGGCCAACAACAGGGCATAGAGGCCGAGGCCTTCCTTTGATAAGAATATCAGAAGAGCCCTGCTGGATCAGACCAGTGGTCCATCTAGTCCAGCATCCCGTCTCACACAGTGGCCAACCAGTTCCTCTGGAGGGCCAGCAACAGGGCAGAGAGGCCGAGGCCTTCATAAGAACCTCAGAAGAGCCCTGCTGGATCAGACCAGTGGTCCATCTAGTCCAGCATCCTGTCACACACAGTGGCCAACCAGTTCCTCTGGAGGCCCAACAAACAGGGCATAGAGGTCAAAGCCTTGATAAGAACAATAGAAGAACCCTGCTGGAACAGAACAGTGTTCCATCTAGTCCAGCATCCTGTCTCACACAGTGGCCAACCAGTTCTTCTGGAGGCTCAGCCAACAGGGCATAGAGGCCGAGGCCTTCATAAGAACATCAGAAGAGCCCTGCTGGATCAGACCTTTGGCCCATCTAGTCCTGCATCCTGTCTCACACACTGGCCAACCAGTTCTTCTGGAGGCTCAACCAACAGGACATAGAGGCCGAGGCCTTCATAAGAACATCAGAAGAGCCCTGCTGGATCAGGCCAGTGGTCCATCTAGTCCAGCATCCTGTCACACACAGTGGCCAACCAGTCCCTCTGGAGGGCCAACAACAGGGCATGGGGGCCAAGACCTTTCCCTGATGTTGCCTCCTGGCTCTGGGATTCAAAGGTTGCCTTCTCTTCCCCTGGTACTGTATTCTCACCCTGAACATATTAACATCACCTGTCCATCATTAGGATATTTGGTGAATAATAGCAGAGTTTGCCCAGTCATAAACATGCGATTTTGCATGCAGTAAAATAAATCTCCCAAGAAGGATATTGCAAAAAGTAAAACTTATATTCATCCAAGTAGATTCAGTTCATTTTCAGGTTGCAGTTGAAAGGAGAGAGAGAGGCCTAACCTCAAGAATACCGTCCCTGTCACAAGTGGCCGGATAATCTGGCAGTTTGCGTATGGAAACACAAAAATAAATATGGTCACAGTCCATAAACATGCAAAAATAAATCCACAAGAACTGTGCACAGTGCACTCAAAATTTCTTTAACAAAAATCGTGAAGTTATGAATATGAAAGTACCAAAGTAATACATTCAAGTTATAAAATCAGGTACATAAAGATAGAAGGTGACAACGACGGGACGGTTGTCTCCGGAATGCAGTGTCATTTCGACAGACGTCTTCTTCTAACCAATAGTCTATAGGTTGATAATGTATGAAAAATTGCACTTCAATGGAAAAGCTGCCCAGTTCACATGGAGTTTGATAAAAGTTTCTAGAAAAAATATAGCAAAGCACCTATTACGTTGCACAAATAATGGAGGAGAACATCATTCTATTGGTTAGAAGAAGGCGTCTGTCGAAACGGCACTGCATTCCGGAGACAACCGTCCCGTCGTTGTCATCTTCTATTTTTATGTACCTGATTTTATAACTTGAATGTATTACTTTGGTACTTTCATATGCATAAGTTTGTGTATGGAAGCAGGGGGGCATTGTGATGTGTGGCTCCATGAAGAGCCATGTAGAGAATGGGGGAGGACAAAGGGCACAGGGAGGGAGGAGGGGGGTCAGAGGGCAGGCAAAGGGAGGCATCCCATTCAAGGAGATAACACCCGGACACACTTAAGAGTGATGTAGCCGCCACTCCCCCCCGCAACATCCAGGCACGCTGAGTCACTGATTCCAGCATCCATAACCCTGTCTATGGTGTATGCACAGAGTAGCAGCAAATATTAGATCAAGGTGCGTTTCTTGATTTATTTATTTTTTTAATTTGCCAAATGTATATCCATGGTTAAGACGCTGACGCTGCAGACCGGAAGGTCTGTAGTTCGGCCGTTCGAGACCCGAGTGTCGCGTGACGGAGTGAGTGTGCCACATGACGGAGTGAGCTCCCGTCTCTGGCCCCAGCTCCTGCCAACCTAGCAGTTCGAAAGCAACAAATAAATAGGTACCGCTTTAGTGGGAAGGTAACAGCATTCCGTGCACCTTGGCGTTCAGTCATGCCGGCCACAGGACCACGGAGAAGTCTTCGGACAGCGCTGGCTCTTCGGCTTGGAAACGGAGAGGAGCACTGCCCCCTAGAGTTGGATTTAACTGGCTTTCGAGCAAGGGAAACCTTGACGTTTTATATCACACCTTTCTCCCTAATCAGGGCCCCCAGGATGTGCTGATACAGTCGTGTTTTCTCCTATCAATGACTATTGCTTGCATGTGCTGGAAAGGGCCTAGATCCAACATGTGCCGGAAGTTTCAAAAGAAACGATGACTGCATGGAAAATATGCTCCTCCCATCCCGTCTTTCCATGAACGCAGTGGAAGACGAAGTGTATCAACACCAGCGGCCAATTAGATGTGTCACTAGAACGGGGCATATCATGGCCCGTTAAACTGTGTGCAGCTGGAAGTATTGATTTGCATTGACTTTCCTGGATAGGTCAGATCTATAATGAGTTTAGCTCACTGTATGCTTTTTACATTTGTTCCATATGAATGGGCAGATTGGTGTAGACAGGAGAAGAGAGGTCCCTCCCCTATAGGTGCCCGGTTGTGAGTTTTTTCCCGAAGAAGAAGAAAGAAGAAGAAGAATTTATGCCCTGCCTTCACTCGGAGTCTCAGAGCGGCTTACAATCTCCTTTCCTTTCCCCTCCCCACCCAGAGCCCAGCCTGCTTTGAAGAAAGCATCAAACTTGAAAGCATCCCTTGGTATTCAGGGAACTGTTATTTATAAAATAATTTATAAGGTTTATAAATGATGTTTATAAAATGATCTGTGAGGCAAAGAGAGCAGATAGACAGATCCTTTTCTCCCTCTCCCAGAATACTAGAACGTGAGGGCACCTAATGAAATTCACGGGCAATAGATTTGTTAGATTCACGGGTATGGTAAGCCAGTCATCTCACTTAGCAGAGTGCAGAAGAGCTACACGCAGCAGTAGCTTCCTTGTTCTGCATGCGCTAGCAAAGTTACAGAGTTACACAGAGCCACTTGTCAGTTTCAAACTAATAAGAATCCCTTATTCAAGGAACTACGTTCTAAATAGTGCAGGCTGAGAGATAGGGGTAGATTCCAATCTAACTAGCCAGATGGATGCAGATGCAGAATACAGAATACAGAATACAGAATGTATCTACATCCATGGTGCCAAAGATGAATAGCATAGTGCTCCTTCTTTGTTTGAGTGTGGGAGAGAAGGGAGCATGAAAGGAAGGAAGCAATTCCCTGAGAGTATGTCTACACATCAAAGGGACAGAGGCAGAAGAGTAAACAGGAATGATGCTCACAGTTCGTCTATCTATCTGACTCTCTTGCAAACCCCTCTCCCCGAGGCTGAGGCTAAGAGACAGTCCTCTTCCAACAAGATTCAGGGTGGACAAAAAGGAATACTTCTTTTCCCAATGAGTGATTAAAATGTGGAATTCACTGACAGAGGTTGTAGTGATGGTCAGAGGCATAGATGGTTTCAAGGGGGGGGGTTAAACAAATTCATGGAGGAGAGGTCTGTCAGCAGCTGCTAGCCATGGTGATGAAAGGTGTAGCCTCCACATTCAAACCTCAGAATACCAGTGCTATGAGCAGAGGTCATTTCCTGCAGGAGCGCACAGGAGCAGAGCTCTGGCAGTAAAGAGCCCAGGGGGTGGGCACATGCAACAAGCCCCACCCCCTGCTCCCATCAGCCCTCAGTCAGAGCAAGAAGCACCCAGGTAAGCTGCAGAGCCCCCTCCCCCAGTCCAAAACAGTCCAGTGGCACCTTTAAGACCAAGTTTTATTCAGGTACAAGCTCTCCCTCCTCTGCGAGGGCAGATCTGCATGTTCCCCCCCCCCAATAGCTAGCAATCCAAAAGAGTCCAGTGGAGCCTGAGCGGTGGGTGGTGTGTCCTGACACACTTCCGGTGATGTCAGGGTGTGTGTGGCATATGCAAATGAGTTATGCTAATGAGCTCCTGCACCTCTTTTTCTACGAAATGACCCCTGGCTAGGAGACAACGTCGTGGGAAGACCTCAGCCTCTGTGCCCTGTTGTTGGCACTGCATGGCAACTGTGTAAGACAGGATGGAGCAGAGGTCCATCGGTGGTTATTCTCCAGAAGGTCTAGATCAGTGGTGGCGAACCTATGGCATGGGTGCCAGAGGTGGCACTCAGAGCCCTCTCTATGGGCACATGTGTCATCACCCCAGCCAGGCCCAGACCATCATTAAAGTGTCGAATTCTCTGCCAAATAATTTTAAGTAAATGAAAGCATTTGGGATTGCTTTCCTTACTTTGTTTGGATCCTCTTAAGTTAATGTATGAGTTGTTTTTTCTAAAATAAAACCTCAGTATTCAGGTTAAATTGCCGTGTTGGCACTTTGCGATAAATAAGAGGGTTTTGGGTCACAGTTTGGGCACTCAGTCTCTAAAAGGTTTGCCATCACGGGTCTACATGGAACACTCTGTCTTGGACAGTGATGCTCTGTGTTCTTGGTGCTTGGGGGGGGGCAACAGTGGGAGGGCTTCTGCTGGACCTCCTGATGACCCCTGGGTATTGGCCACTGTGTGACACAGAGTGTTGGACTGGATGGGCCATTGGCCTGATCCAACATGGCTTCTCTTATGTCCTTATGATGCTGGACTAGATGGACCACTGGTCTGATCGGTAGGCCCTTTGGTGGTAGAAAGTGTCATCAAATCACGGCTGACTTATGGTGACCCCGTAGGGTTTTCAAGGCAAGAGATGGAGAGAGGTGCTTGGCCATTGCCTACCTCTGCATAGCAACCCTGGACTTCCTTGGGGGTCTCCCACCCAAGTACTAACCAGGAGCGACCCTGCTTAGCTTCTGAGATCACCTGAGATTGGTGGTCTCCCATCCAAGTCCTAACCAGAGCCGATCCTGCTTAGCTTCTGAGATTTGCTGAGCCAGATCCTGGGCCATCCAGGTCAGGGTAGCGGGCTCTTTCTGTATTCTCATTTCCCGTCTGATGAAATAAATACGATATTGAGTTGTGTTTAAAGCAGTGTAATGACCAGGGGTCCTTTCGTAGAAAAAGAGGTGCAGGAGCTCATTAGCATAACTCATTAGCATAACTTATTTGCATATGACACACCCCCTGACATCACCGGAAGTGTGTCAGAAGGCAACACCCACCGCTCAGGGCTCCACTGGACTGTTTTGGATTGCTAGCTATTGGGGGGGGGGACGTGCAGATCTGCCCTAGCAGAGGAGGGAGAGCTTGTACCTGAATAAAACTTGGACTTAAAGGTGCCACTGGACTCTTTTGGACCGTGGGGACGGGGGGGGGGGCTCTGTAACTTACCTGTCTGCTTCTTGCTCTGACTGAGGGCTGCTGGGAGCAGGGGGTGGGGCTTGTTGCATGTGCCCGCCTCCTGGGCTCTTTACTGCTGGAGCTCTGCTCCTGTGCGCTCCTGCAGGAAATGACCCCTGGTAATGACACAGCATTGTTGAAGTGAAATTACACCCCAGAGCAAAACCACATTTGTGCCTTTTGATTGCTTGCCTTTGCGGTTTAGCGTGCAGTAAGGCACTCGCTACATAAAGGTCAGAGCCTTTTGGTTTTGCTCAAGGAGAGGGGAGGGTGGTCATTTCCCCCACCCCCTTCCCCGGTTTCACCATGCATGCTGGCAAACCTGAACCCGGCTGGAAACTGCATAAACATGTCTGTTGCACGAGTGCGTTGAGACACAACAAGCATGGGGTGCCTGCATCTCTTTAACTGGTGTGTGTGTGTTGCATGAGCGAGAATGAACCTGAGAATCTCGCCCTCTCTAAAAATAGCACTCTGTGAAATCTGGGCCGCAGGCATCGAGCTGGGCTGTGAACAGCGCTTGTCAGCTCGGCCTGTCGCTTTTGAGATCTGTCGCTTTCTGCTTGCAGATGAAAGGGGTTGATGGTTTGCGATGGAGTCACTGGCTGATTCTGCACATGTCTCTTTCCTCCACAGCCACATTGGGAAGTTAATCTCCCTCTGCATTGCATGCTGCTTTCACTTCCTTTGTTCATCGGGTTTTATGGTACCTTCTGCATGCATTGATGGCCGTTCAGGGGTGGCTTCGCAGTCAGTACGGTGTTGCCCCGGGGTATCTGAATCTGGTTTTGAGCAGCACCTTTCCCTTCCTCTGCTTCCGATTCGAAGGGAACAATAAGCAGACATTAGTTGTCATAGATTTTCCAGGCTGTGTGGCCGTGGTCTTGGCATTAGAGTACCTGATGGTTCACCAGCAGCTGTGACTGGCATCCTCAGAGGTATAACACAGAAAAAAGGAGTACTCTCTGCATCAAAAAAGCAGACAACTTGACACAGCTTCCTTGATCTCTGGCAGTTCCCCCGCCCCTATTTCCCTCTCCTTATTTATCAGCTCGCCATGAATTACTTGGCTCAGGTGGCTAATGACCACTGAGGCAAGTACTGGCACAGGGAAATCTGCATAGTAGTGCAGGAGCAAGCGTTGAAAACAAAATATCGACACTAGCCAATGCAGAAACTCGGGATTTAGAAAACATGGGGTAAAAAGGGGAAAACTTTGGGTTTGTGTCTTGATGTAGTCTTCAGCACCACCTTTACCTGCATCCACTTCCAATCTGAGAGGAACAATAAGCAGACAACTTGACACGGCTTCTTCGATCTCTGTCAGTTCCAGCGTTCCCTCTGAGCGGAGTTAGTGGGAGCTCACTCGCAGTTGTTAGCCTCCGGCTCACACATTTTCCTCTTCGCTCAGGAAGGGATGGCTCCGGAGCAAATGAATTTACACAGTAGCCAAATCTCCTGCTCACAACTTTAATGCCGGTAGCTCACAAAGTAGAATCTTTGCTCACAGGACTCCACAGCTTAGAGGGAGCCATTGGTCAGTTCCCCCACCCCTATTTCCCCCTCTGTCTTTATCACCTCGCCGTAGTGAATTACTTGGCTCAGGCGGCTAATGACCACTGAGGCAAGCACTGACCAGCGTTCCCTCTAACCTGAGTGAGTGTGAGCTAGCTCACAGTTTTTTAGCCTCCGCAGGGGTCATTTCGTAGAAAAAGAGGTGCAGGAGCTCATTAGCATAACTCATTAGCATGACTTATTTGCATAAGCCACACCCCCTGGCCTCACCGGAAGTGTGTCAGAAGGCAACACCCGCCGTTTAGGCTCCACTGGACTGTTTTGGATTGCTAGCTATGGGGGGGGGACGCGCAGATATGTCCTCTCAGAGGAGGGAGAGCTTGTACCTGAATAAAACTTGGCCTTAAAGAGAGAGAGAGCAGCGTGGCTGCATCATAACCCTCAGAATTCTGGCTTTCCTTTCTGCACTGAGAACTTCAGCCCCATCTGAAAAAAAATTGCCCCACCAGCCACAAAATCCTGTCTACGGGCCTGCTGGGGAGTTTGCTCCATTACTGCGGGGCCGCCACCGAAAAGGCCATTTCTCGTGTACCCACCAGACGAGCTTCTTTGATTGATGGGACAGTCGGGAGGGCCAGTCCCTGTGATATTAGTTCCCGGCAGTGTTCCCTCTAAGCTGAGTCTGTGTGAGCTAGCTCACAGTTTTTTAGCCTCCGGCTCACACATTTTTGTCGTAGCTCAGGAAGGGACGGCTCCAGAGCAAACGAATTGGTGCAGCAGCCCAACTGCTCGCTCACAGGTTTAATGCCAGCAGCTCACAAAGTAGGATTTTTGCTCACCAGACTCCACAGCTTAGAGGAAGCATTGGTTCCCGGGCAGGGACTTGTGGGAGAAGATGGTTCTTCCGATACCCCAGTCCCAAGCCATGTAGTAGAAGAAGAAGAGATTGGATTTATACCCCACCTTTCACTACCCAAAGGTGTCTCAGCGCGACTTACAAAATCCTTTCCCTTCACCTCCCCACCACAGACACCCTGTGAGGTAGGTGGGGCTGAGAGAGCTCTTGACAGAAACTGCTCTTTTTCAAGAACAGCTCTGACAGAACTATGGCTTGCCCAAGGTCACATAAGAACATAAGAACGTAAGAGACACCAATGTCACAAGGAGCAAGAAGCAGCCAGGTAGGTTGCAGAGCCCCCCACCCACCCGCCTTCAGGAACAAGCTCTCCCTCCTTTGCGAGGGCAGATCTGCACATCCCCCTCCCCCAATAGCTTGCAATCCAAAACAGTCCAGTGGAGCCTGAGCGGTGGGTGTGGCCTTCTGACACCCTTCCGGTGATGTCAGGGGGTAGGCCAGTTTGGTGTAGTGGTTAAGTGCAGCAGACTCTAATCTGGGAGAACCGGATTTGATTCCCCACTCCTCCACTCCTCCACTTGCACCTGGCTGGCTGACCTTGGGCAAGCTGTAGTTCTGATAAGAGCTGTTCTTGAAAAAGAGCCATTTCTGTCAAGAGCTCTCTGAGCCCTACCAACCTCACAGGGTGTCTGTTGTGGGGAGGGGAAGGGAAATGAGTTTGTAAGGCGCTCTGAGACTCCAAGTGAAGGGGGGGGGTATAAATCCAATCTCTTCTTCTTCTCTCTTCATATGCAAATGAGTTATGCTAATGAGTTACGCTAATGAGCTCCTGCACCTCTTTTTTTACAAAATGGCCCCTGGCTGTCGCAGAATGGCTGCCCACAGGAGGCGGAGCCAGCTGCAAAATGGCCGCCGCAGCTTCCCTTCAGTCACACAGTGTGGGCCCTTGTGCTGTGGTAGCCGCTGCTGGCAAAGCAACTTCTTTAAAACATCTGCATAGCCAATCAAATCTCCATTAGGGGCTGTGGCTCACTGCCAGAGCACCTGTTTGGCATGCAGAAGGTCCCCAGGTACAGTCCCTGGCACCTCCAGTTGAAAACAGTCAAGCGGTAGGTGATGTTTGGGAAGGGCGGGATATAAATTTGAAAACCACATAAACAAACAAATGTGTAAATGTAAAAGACTTCTGCAACCCTGGAGGGCTGCCCCCAGACAATATACTGACTCTGATGGACATTAGAGAAATGTAGAAGTTATAATTTGATATTTTACATTCATTACGAATGTTATTTGTATCTTTCTTTTTTTATATATGTAGCTCTCTCCTCCTTACGTGATCTGAGGAAGAAGATTGTGATATTTCATCGGGATTTTCGGATGCTCTGAAAGCATTACGTTATGATCGCCGATCCTACAGTTGACACAGTGATAGATTATGATTTTATGGGCATAATTAGTTCTCACTGTTCAGGCAACACAATATAATATACCTGTGCACAGAGTTAGAGTTAGGCTAATGCTAATTGTGTATCATATATAGTTTGAGGGAGACCCTATCTGTGTAGAGAGCCAGTTTGGTGTCATGGTTAAGTGCGCGGGCTCTAATCTGGGAGAACTGGGTTTGATTCCCCCACGCCTCCACTTGCAGCTGCTGGATGACCTTGGGCAAGCCATAGTTCTGTCAGAGCTGTTCTTCAAAGAGCAGTTTCTGTCAAAGCTCTCTCAGCCCCACCTACCTCACAGGGTGTCTGTTGTGGGGAGGGGAAGGGAAAGGAGTTTGTAAGCCACTCTGAGACACCTTTGGGTAGTGAAGGGCGGGGTATAAACCCAATCTCCTCCTCCTCCTCCTCCTCCTCTTCTTCTCCTCCTCCTCCTTCTTGAAAGAGCTCTCTCAGCCCCACCAACCTCACAGGGTGTCTGTTGTGGGGAGGGGAAGGGAAAGGAGTTTGTAAGCCGCTCTGAGACTCCCTTGGGTAGTGAAGAACAGGGTATAAATCCAATCTCTTCTTCTTCTTCTTCTTCTTCTTCTTCTTCTTCTTCTTCTTCTTCTTCTTCTTCTTCTCCTCCAAGTCCGGGGTATAAAGCCAATCTCTTCTTCTTCTCTCTCTTCTCTAGAAACTAAACTCCTGAGAAAATATGAATTTCTATGGATTATTATAGTCTTTACCAGTTGCTGATGTAGCAGTTTAGTAAGTAATCTGTTTTGTTGGTTTTTAGTAAAAAATTTGGAGCCATTAATATATACTAAGTATATACTAAGGTATCTGGCACTAATTATTATTATGGATCTGGTTTTTGGAATGTAATTGTATTATTGCATTTTATTATGGATCTGGTTTTTGGAATGTAATTGTATTGCAATAATTTTTCAAAAAAATATATACTGACCCTGATGGACCAAGGGTCTGATTCAGTAGAAGGCAGCTTCACGTGTTCAGGCATTCAAAAGTTAACCAAAAGAATTGCTGCACAAAAGCTCTACCTCAGGGGTGTCGAACTCATTTGTTATGAGGGCCAGATGTGACATAAATGAGACCTTGTTGGGCCGGGCCACGTGTGTCATAAAATGTAATGCCATGTTAGCAGAGATATAAACCTTATAAAGGACACAAACAAAAGTTTTTTTTTTTACCTAAAAAAAATAAAACATTAGCACTCTTGCAATATTTTGTTTATTTAACAGTGTCCGATAACTGACACCTCTTGCTCTGAATGATTGCATCAAAATGTCTGTGCTGTTGCAATCTTGAGTATGCTGTTCAGGTGTGTATCTGTAAGCTGCAAACCTACGATGATGCAGCAGCAGCAGAACTGGAAGAAGAAGCAGAGGACAGCCAGTTCCACTGTAGGCCTGAGAGAAGCCCTCTGGGGGCCTAATCTGGCCTCCGGGGCTGCATGTTTAACACCCCTGCTCTACCTGGCCCTTCACGAAAATACCCTGTCCCTTCAGTAGAGGCTTGTTGTAAGGAAATGGACAGCCAAAGGTTTTAATGGGTTGCCATGCAAGGAAAATAACCTCCCATTAAAGTTCAATTAAAGGTAAAGGACCAAACAGCTGCAGTGGCTCAAGTGGTTAAGACGCTGAACTGCAGGCTGTGGAAGGTCAGTAGTTCAGCAGTTCGAGACCCGGGTGCTGCATGATGGACTGAGCTCCCGTCTCTAGTTCCAGCTCCTGCCAACCTAGCAGTTTGAAAGCAAGAAATTGCAAGTAGATAAATAGGTACTGCTTTGGTGGGAAGGTAACAGCGTTCCATGCACCTCGGTGTCTAGTCCTGCCGGCCACATGACCACAAAGAAGTCTTTGGACAGCGCTGGCTCTTCGGCTTGGAAATGGAGATGAGCACCGCAACCTAGAGTTGGATTCGACTGGCTTTTGAGCAAGGGAAACCTTTACCTTTATCTAAAGGTAAAGGAGATTTTATTTCCTCCAGGGCAGCTGGCCACCCCAGCCGCGACATCTTTTAGTACAGTTTTGCCTATGCAACTTCCATCTAAAAAGTCCGGTGGAAAAATTCATACTGAAACGAGACACGGCAAGGAAACAATGCCCTTTCTGAAAGAGAAAAGGGAACTATGTGCCGAAGAAGGAGGAACATGGGTGTTAAGTTGCTCACTTAACAAAGAAGTCGGAGAGTGATTCAGCAAGAACACAACTTTATTCTTCAACTCGAACACAACTCCAACACGGATCAACATCAGATAGCCAGAACAGAACAGCTCAGGACGGTTCAGCTTTTACATTGCAGTTCCCCTGCTTTTAAACTCTCCCGGCTAATGTAGCCACACCCACTGTACAAATACCAACCAATACGGTTGTTCGGATAAGGACCAATCACGGACGTTCCCGCTCAGGGAGCTTGCTGTAAAGTGATTGGCTAGGTGCTTCCTGGGCTAGCAATACGATTGGATGGATTGGGATCCTAGCCCAGGACGAAGCTTAACATAGCTTTTCAACCAGATGTTTCATAACCCATAATGCATTCAACAGCAGCTTGTGAATACATTACAACGGGGAAAAACACTTCTGCAAATGAATGGGGTTCTCTTAAACTGAAATAACTGACGAATCATACGGATGAGTAAGTGCCTAGTTCCGTTTTAGAGCCCTTACCTTGACAGATTGAAAGTCAGAATATTATACTTAGGAAGATAGTTTCAGAGGGTAGATGTTCTGGTCTGTGGCAGAATACTGCAAAAACAGTACACTTACGTTTATTCAAGTAGATTCGGTTCACGTTCAGGTTGCAGTCGAAAGGAGAGAAAGAGAAGCCTAATCTAAAGAGGACTTTCCCTATCCCAAATGGTCGGCTTGTCAGGCATCATGTGTGGCGGAGTTATGAGGGCGTTGTCTCTACAGGAGAGACTTGCAGAGATATGTCTCTCCATGGAAGGCCATGTGAAGAGAGGGAGAGGACAAAGTCAAAGAAAGGAGGGGTCAGAGGGTAGCTCCCAGGCTAAGACAAAGAGAGGCACTCCACTCAAGGAGATAATACCTATAGACACTTAGACTGATTTCACACAAGCGCTGCGCTGCGGTCACGCCTCCCTTTGCCCCGCTTCTATTGGTCAATTTCCCACTTGAAGCCGCATGGCTGCATTTTGACCTGCGGTGTCAGTGTAGCAGGAACTCCTTTGCATATTAGGCCACACACCCCTAATGTAGCCAATCCTCCAAGAGCTTACAGAGCTCTTCTTACAGGGGCTACTCTAAATTCTTGGAGGATTGGCTACATTAGGGGTGTGTTGCTTAATATGCAAATGAGTACCTGCTACAAAAAGAGGCCTGGGCCGCCGCATCACCCAGTTTTCCCTGCAGTTTTGTGATCCTGTTTTTTTGAGGATCACGAAACCGCGGGGAACATTGGGCGAAGCCGCGGGTCAAAATGCGGCCGCGCGGCTTCGAGTGAGAAATTGACCAATAGAAGTGGGGCAAAGGGAGGCACGACCGCGGCGCAGCTCTTGTGTGAAATCAGAGTGATGTAGCGCCCCCCAAAGTCCAGGCATGCCGAGTTACTCACTCCAGCAAAATCAACCTGATTATGTAGATTTTTTGAAATGCTGGTTTCAGTTAGGTTTGCCAGTCTCCGAGGGGTGACTGGTGATCTCCCGCTATCACAATTGATCTCCAGGCAACCTGGAGAAAATGGCTGCTTTGGAGGGTGGAGTCTAGGACGTTAGGCCCTGCTGAGGTCCCTTCCCTTCCCAAACCCTCCTCTCCTTAGGCTCCACCCCACAAATCTCCAGGTATCCCCCAACCCAGAGCAGGCAACCCTCGTTTCAGGGTATCTTAATGTGTGCCTGTGTATGTTTCACGGGGATATTCCTTGTTCCAGACTCCAAGGGGCCATCTGACAGCCATGTTGATCCTGTGAACTTCCAGTTAACAACTCAGGGGTTGCAGTATATAAGACTAAAAAATAATAATAATAACAAAATACTGCAAGTGTGCATACATATATTCTTAAATATCTTTCAATCTTATAAGCATACAAAAATACAATCTTTATCTCAAGCATAACAATGATACAATAATTTGGAAGAGTTTGGAGCAGGATCATTTCCCTTCTGTGAAAACCATTGAATCCTTCTGGAATGTCTGTGAATCGATGAAGACGGCTTATCGTCTGTTGAAGAAGCTCTCACGAAAGGAAACAGAAGGTACTCCGGAGAATGTCGTCCGTCACCTAGAACAACATGAAATTATTGTATCATTGTTATGCTTGAGATAAAGATTGTATTTTTGTATGCTTATAAGATTGAAACATATTTGAGAATATATGTATGCACACTTGCAGTATTTTTTTTTTTTGATCCTGTGAACTTCGGCAGATCACGAGAGGGAGGGCAGGAAGGGTTGCCTCAGTGCTTAGTTCTCGTGGCCCTTTCTTACACGCCCAGGGAAATGCTGATTGCCACTTTGAGGTCAGGAAGCAATTGTTCTCCAGGCCGGTTTGGCCCGGGGATCCTGGAGGGTTTTTCTTTAACCATCTTCTGAGCATGGAGCAGAGGTCAGTGGGGGTGTGGAGGGGGAGGTATTTGTCAATTTCCTGCATTGTACAGGGGGTTGGACTAGATGACCCTGGAGGTCCCTTCCAACCAGTGTTCCCTCTAAGCTGAGTTAGTGTGAGCTAGCTCACAATTTTCTACCCTCCGGCTCACATATTTTTGTCTTAGCTGAGGAAGGAGGGCTCCAGAGCAAACTAATTGATGCAGCAGCCAAATCGCTGGCTCACCACTTTCATGCCAGGAGCTCACAAGGTAGAATTCTTGCTCACAAGACTCCACAGCTTAGAGGGGACATTGCGTTCCAACGCTATGATTCTATGCTTCTAGGTGGTAATTTGCATTTAAAGGGTGCAATCTTTTGCACTCGGCTCCGGAAGCAAAACTCTGCATCCTTTCGGATTCTCTGAATCTAGCCCAGGGAATATTTCCTCCGTGTTAGTGAATCATTTTCAAAACACATTCCTGAGGCTGGCTCTCTTTGTTCCCCGAGCCAGGACTCCAAAGGGCTGAACGCCAATTATTCCCAGGCGCTTTCCTGCAATACAGATCTAAGAAGAACACTCTCTTTTGCTGAAACTTGCAAAACAAACCCTGGCTCTCCTGCCGGCTTTTGTGTTTACAGTCAAAGACGGCTGCAGTCAAAGAGCTAGGGAGCAACCCACACAGATGACAACAGCAAAGGCAAATAAGTAACTTTTCAGAGAAAACATTCGAAGTAACAGAGTCCAGGTTTCACACCAGAAAGAGACGATGTGTCACGTTGCTTAAAGTGGCCCACTGGAAACCCGGAGAGCTATTTTCGAAATGCCACTCTACCGTGGAAGCAGGGTTCCCAACCTCCAGGTGATTACAAAAGCCGAGAGATCACAGGATAGGTTGTCAAACAAAGTATACGCGCGGCAAAGTACGATGAAAATGGCAGTTTATGTAAAGTATTGAATTAAGGTAATGCAATTAATATCTTGATTTCTATCTACTAAAAATTCAACCATCTTTTAATGTGAAGAAGAAGACGAGCAGGAGGAGGAGAAGATTGGATTTATACCCCGCCCTTCACCACCCAAAGGAGTCTCAGAGCGGCTTACAAACTCCTTTCCCTTCCTCTCCCCACAACAGACCCCCTGTGAGGTAGGCGGGGCTGAGAGAGCTCTTTCCAGAACTGTCCTTGAGAGAACAGCTCTGACAGAACTACGGCTTGCCCAAGGTCATCCAGCAGGTGCAAGTGGAGGAGTGGGGAATCAAACCCGGTTCTCCCAGATTAGCGTCCGCGCACTTAACCACTACACCAAACTGGCTCTTAATCCCTACACCAAATCTACTACACGTTGCAAACTCTATTCTGCTTCTGCTTCATCTATTATAGTAATTTATTAAGTCTCTCAGGAATTGGCATGCCTAAATAAATATTTCTGCCTCTCAAAATTACTCCAGTACAAATGCAATTATAAACTCTATTTCCCATAATTTTCCTTGTATCTATTTGAGTAACGTTTTAACTATGGAATTTATGTAATGCAATTGATATCTCGATTTCTATGACCCAACCATCTTTTAGTGCCCCTTATAAACTGTAAGGAGCTGTGGTGGCTCAAGTGGTTAAGACGCTGAACTGCAGGCTGTGGAAGGTCAGTAGTTCAGCAGTTCGAGACCCGGGTGCCGCATGATGGAGTGAGCTCCTGTCTCTAGTTCCAGCTCCTGCCAACCTAGCAGTTCGAAAGCAAGAAATTGCAAGTAGATAAATAGGTACCACTTCGGCGGGAAGGTAACAGCGTTCCGTGCGCCTTGGCATTTAGTCATGCCAGCCACATGACCACGGAAACGTCTTTGGACAGCACTGGCTCTTCGGCTTTGAAACGGAGATGAGCACCGCAACCCTAGAGTCGGACTCGACTGGCTTTCGAGCAAGGGAACCTTTACCTTTACCTATCAACTGCTGACACAGGTACATTCATTCATCCATTCAACAGATGAACTCCATGTATTTCCTACTATAAAGTGTCCTTGCTGTGATTTGACCTTGTTGAAAACTGGGAAGCCGTGGGAAATTATAAAATACAAGCTTCAAAGATTCATCCAATTAAGAGTGGGCGGTCAGTCCTAGGCTTCCAAAACAGCAACGATTGCCAAAATGTTTCTGGTCAGTGCTGCCAAGTCATGTTTGTGAGCTTTGTGGGAGCACAGAACGGAAGATGTCAGCCGACAACCTCCGTCGCTTCCAGTTTTCAACAAGGTCAGATCACAGCAAGGACACTTTATAGTCGGAAATACATGGAGTTCACCTGTTGAATGGATGAATGAAGGTGCCTGTATCAGCAGTTTATAGTAAAGGTAAAGATAAAGGTTTCCCTTGCTCGAAAGCCAGTCGAATCCGACTCTAGGGTTGCGGTGCTCATCTCCGTTTCAAAGCCGAAGAGCCAGCGCTGTCCGAAGATGTTTCCATGGTCATGTGGCCTGCATGACTAAACACCGAGGCGCACGGAACGCTGTTACCTTCCCACCGAAGTGGTACCTATTTATCTACTTGCAATTTCTTGCTATCGAACTGCTTGGTTGGGAGTTTATAAGGGGCGCTAAAAGTTGGTTGAGTTTTTGGTACATAGAAATTGAGATATTAATTGCATTGCATACATTCGATAGTTGACATAGATTGCAATTTTCGTCATACTTCACGGTGTGTACATTTTCTTTGACAACCTCCAAGTGATTCATTTGTAGCCATTCAAACGCATCAACACCACAACGGACCACGCATATGGCGTCTCGTTTCATATACAAACTTTATCAGAGTGGGTAGCACTGAAATTCCTAGGTAATTTTAATCCACTTGGCAAACACCGTAGTCATTTCTCATCGTAACGTTCGCTAGAGGATTCGATGAATGTTAATATGAGAAAGGACTATGGTATTGTAAGATGCTATACACTTAACGTTATATTATTTGTAACACATTGTACTTATTAGAAAATTAATAAACTATATTGTACAAAAAAAGAAGAAATGACCATGGTGTTTGCCAAATGGATTAAAACGCTACCCACTCTGATAAAGTCTGTATACGAAACAAGATGTGACATGCATGGTCCGTTGTGGTGTCGATACTGTTTGAATGGCTACCAAGTAAATTGGAGATTGGAAAAGAACTTACAAGTCTATGAAGAATTTTTGGCAAAATATATCACGGTGTCAGCAAGCTGCCAAAGGTTCTTTCCTGTGTATGTATGTTATCCTTCAGCCCCCCCCCTCGCAAGTGCGTTCAGCCTGTCATGCGCACATCTTCCCATTAGAATGTATTCCTTTCCATGAACGCTAGTCTTGCTTTGATGTAACGCTATCTCGCCACGGCCACAGGTGGAAGAGCACAGAAGGTTTAGCTTAGTCTGTAATGAGCAGTAGTCGTGGGAATAGAATACTTGTTTATAATTAAGTAACCGTTGCTTCTCAGAGCTTGAGCGCGAACGGGGTTCATTGGCCACACGCGGGAACCATATCTATTGGGCAGTGTAATTATGAACCTGCTTTATCCTTTCATGCACCTCAACCCTCGTTATTCTGAACAGTGACGTTGTTCAAGTGCTTCATGGCTTCAATAAAGTAAAACCTTTATGCAAGTGTGTACTACGTTGTTTGCTGTGGGGCCTGACACACGGTTGTTTTGCTCCCTTTCAACTTCCATCCCGTGATCTCTCTCCTTGGTTCGTAACGTCCAAGTGACGGCTGGAGATCTCCTGGGATTACAACTGATTTCTGGGCGACAAAGATCAGTTCCCCCTGGAGAAAATGGCCGCTTTGGAAAGTGAGGTCCCTCCCACCCCCAAACCCCTCCCCTCCTCAGGCTCCACCCCCAAAATCTTCAGGAATTTCTCAATCCAGAGCTGGCAAGCCTACCTGGAAGCTTGCTGGGTGACCTTGGGCCAGTCACACTTACCGTAACCTACCAGGGGTCATTCCGTAGAAAAAGAGCTAGGGGGACTCATTAGCATAACTCATTAGCATATGCCACACCCCCTGACATCACCGGAAGTGTGTCCTCCCCACAGCCGGCGGCGACCTCCAGCGGGCACCAGCAGGGAGTTCCAGGCCCCGCCCTCCCACACCTCACCCGGGGGGATGGCGTCCCCCTGCGTCCCCCCCAAAATGACCCCTGAACCTACCTCACAGGGCTGTTGTGAAGAGAAAGTGGAGGATGGGAGAATGAAGTATGCTGATACTGGAGGAAGTACAGGGGTCAAAATGTAATGAGTAAATCAATGTAATTCAATGTTGGTCCGCCATTCTAAGATTGGCTGGGTGTTGGACTCCATTGGTCAAGCCACACCTGGAGTGTCGTGTGGAATTCTGGAGGCCTCACTTCAAAAAGGGCGTGGACAGAATGGAGTGGGTGCAGAGGAGAGCGACGAGGATGATCGGGGGCCTGGAGACCAAGCCCTATGTGAGGAAAGGCTGAGGGACATAGAAGACCGGAAGATTGCGGAATTGGGAACCTGGACGGTAGATTTAGAGCGCGCCGTCTAATGTAATGAAATTAATACTGCGAGCATTTTAAATGTTATGAATGTTTTAATTGTTTTAAACTGTTTTTAAAGTTTTATGTAGACCAGGTACATTGTACCGACCACTGTAAGCCGCCCTAAGCTTGTCTGCAGGAAGGGCAGGGTATAAATACAAATCTCTCTATATGATAAAGCTGATTTGGGGTGGCATCTCTCCTATGGGGTGGCAGGATTCGATTCACACCAAAATCAGTTGGCTGCCTGGACTGCCACTCCAAAATTCTACCAGTTGCTGGGTGGCCGCGTGGCCTCAGTCCCGCCCACATGTCCGGCGGCCAGCGTGTTGCCCTCAGTGCACACACCGCCACCGAAGATGATGGCTGCTCTGCGGCCAGGACACATAGGATACATGAGACGCCGAGGATGACCGTGGTGGTGCCTCACCGGTCAGCCGGCCGCCCATGGTATCTCCCCCCACCTTCTCAGGCCCCCACACTGGCCAGGCAGGGAAAGACCTCCTGAGGCCACCACACAACCTTTCTGAGGCCCCTGCACGCCACCCTCTTCACCCGATCCCCCCTGCCTGGCTTCTACGGCTGCTCGGAGGCCTCCGGGAGGGGCGGGTGGCATGGGACCTCCGGAGGCAGACCCACGGGGAAAGACCTCAGAGGCCGGCAAGTGGGAGAAGCTGGCCAGAGGCCACCCAACTATCCCCTCCTGGCCTGCCCGCCAAGGCAAGCGAGCCAGGAGGGGACCGGGGAGCCCTTTACAGCCCTCTCCGCCAGTTCTCCTGCCCTCCCGCTGGAGCAGCCACATGGGAGAAGCCGCCCACAGACCCCCGGCCCCCTCCTGGCCCACCCGCTGAGCCAAGCGAGCCAGGAAGTGGCTGGGGAGCCCTTTACAGCCTTCCCTGTCGGTTCTCCTGCCCTCCCATTGAAGAAGGCGAATGGGAGAAGCCGGCCCCCTTTTGGCCCACCCGCCGAGGCAAGCGAGCTAGGAAGGGGATGGGGGAGCCCTTTAAAGCCCTCCCCACGGCTTCTCCTGTCCTCCCGCTGGAGCGGGCGCGTGGTAGAAGCCACCCCTAGCAGGATTTCTATGCATTTGTGGTATAAGCCCTAGTGTGTCTTCTTGAGAAAAAAGAAATATAAGACAGAGTCTTATTTTCGGGGAAACACGGTAGTTGTATGTAAATCAGGCAGCAAGTTTATAGAATTGGTGTAGTGGTTAAGTGCGTGGACTCTAATCTGGGAGAACCGGGTTTGATTCCCCACTCCTCCACTTGCAGCTGCTGGATGACCTTGGGCAAGCCGTAGCTCTGGCACAGCTGTTCTCTAAAGAGCCGTTTCTGTCAAGAGCTCTCTCAGCCCCACTGATTTCACAGGGTGTCTGTTGTGGGGAGGGGAAGGGGAAGGGAAAGGAGTTTGTAAGCCGCTCTGAGACACCTTTGGATAGTGGGCGGGGTATAAATCCATTCTCTTCTTTTTCTTCTTTTCCTGGCCCACCCCCTCACGCTTACTCAGGAATGATTCCTAGGGCCCCTCGCATTCCTGTCCCTGGCGGGCCTTTCTCCTAGTAATAAATAAATAAATAAATAAATAAATAAATAAAGGCTGACACCCTCCCCGCCACCTTGTGATGGCTATCAGTCTGCATCCCAGCCTTGTGACCAGTTCAATAGATGCTCAAACAGCTGGGCAAAATGAATCCACTTCAAAGCCAGTTTGTGGACGAGCCAAATTACTCCCCCCCCACACACACTAGGGTAGCCAACTTTCTAACTAGGCACCGTAGACGTGCAATATAACCTGTGCAAATAAGAGGACTGACGAGCAGCGATAAAAGAAGAAGGCATCGTGGAGGATTAGTTGGAGGGAGCATTAGTAGAGTGGCCAACCACCAGGCAGGGACTGGAAATCTCCCAGAGATACAGCTGATCTCCAGACTAGCAGAGGCCCCGTTCACACGGAGGATTTGCCATGCAAAAGGCACGAATGTCGGGCGGATTTTCAGGGCGCGATCACACCGCAACATCTGGGAAGTGTAGCGCACCTGTGGCCAACCCGTGGCGACCGAAGATACGCAGTAAAAAAGTACCTTGGAAAGTGCACTAGTACCCGGAAAATGCGGGGCAGGGGCGGGCGTCTGATTGCAGGAGCAGTAGTATCCCATGGCATCCGGCGCCCGTCCATGTCCTGTTGCAAACTGGATGTTTTCCGTAAGTGCATGCACACAAACATGTAACCAAAAGCAGTGCTGCTCCACGGAACTGCGCATGCGCACAAACGCAACACACTTTCTGCGCCGTTCCTTTGCCACGCTCCAGCATCGCCATTTGATCGCCAGCTAACAGCCTAAGCGCGAAGACTCGAGGGACCGTGTGATTGGGCTACCGTGCTTTATTTTTCTCCGGGGCAAACAGCCACCCCCCCCCCCCCCCCGTGTTATCTGGCCCGTGTGACCGGGGCCAGAGATCAGTTCCCGTGGAGGAAATGGCAGATTTGAAGGGTGGACTTTATGGCATTATATCCTACTAAGGTCTGTCCTGTCGGCAGAGCAACTAACACAGCAAGGGTGCACAACCTGATTAAAAAGAAGGTTTGTTTAGGAACTAACATACTTGATAGTAAAGAGGAGAGACAGAAATAGGTTCCCTCCTACGTTTCTAGCTGAGAGAGAGGGAGACTAAGGTTCGTTCCGCATCTAGCATTCGCTCTGTTGTTTTACCAAACCCACACTGGAACAGAAAAAGAGGCGGCTCAAAACGGCATTCATATACCCCGGACGCTGTAATGACCGCAGAGTCACCCCTGAACTGCCATAAAATGGCCATAAATCTATGCAGATGGCTACCGTAAAACCGAGAGATCAAATGGAGTGAAAGCGGCATGCAGTCTGGACACTGCCCATCAAATCCGACAAACGATCAACGTGAAAGCGGCATGCGATTCAGAGGGGAATTTCTGCTCCAATGTGGGTTTGGTAAAACAGCGGAACGAGTGCTAGATGCAGAACGGGCCCAGGTGTGGAACTTCTGAGAAGGAGGAGGAAACTGCCCAAAGAGAGCAACCGTCTGGAGACAGACAAGGAATGACGCTTGACAGGAGAGAGGAGGTGCTGACCTCACTCGCCTATCTAATTATCTTCTCGCTGCCCCCTTCAGGGTCTTCTTCTCAACTTCTTCTTCATATACCGGGCGTCGCCTTTTCCATCCCCTCCCCTCCTCAAACTCCACCTCCCCAGGCTCCTTCCCCCAAACCTCCAGGAATCTCCCAACCCGGAGCTGGCAACCCTGGGCAGATAATGTCCGCTTCATGTGGTGACTTTAGCAGGGGGTGAGTTTTATCTCCCGGCGGTAAAAGGTTCACCAGCCGGTGCCCAGCTGCTAGAGAAGGCATAACAGCAAGGCGGACGGCTTTCCCGACCATAGTCTGAGCACTCATTTAGCCACTGATGAGATCAGGATGCAGGTAGATTTTCATAATGGGATGAAGGATGGGGAGGCATCTGTGGTGGGAAGAGAACTCAGCTGAATCGGCTATGAGTTTCGAGGTCTATGCAGGGTTTGGGGAGTGGGCTATACCTAGGGTTGCCAGACTCTCGGTCAGAGCGGGGGGTTCCCCTGAATTCGGGGGTTTCAATCCGCTGCCGCCTGACTGGCCCCCAAACAGCCCCTTCCCACATTGACATTGTCAGTGTGATGACATCACACAGAAGTGACATCATCATGCCGGGCATGCCACATGGCTCTAGCTCTAGCATTTTAGCCAAGACTCTACGGTAACCATAGAGTTTTGAACAAAATGCTAGAGTGTCACTGCATGATGTGCCCAGTGTGATGATGTCACTTCTGCATGATACTATCACACAGAAGTGACATCATCATGCTGGGCATGCCACATGGCTCTAGCTCTAGCATTTTAGCCAAGACTCTACGGTAACCATAGAGTTTTGAACAAAATGCTAGAGTGTCACTGCATGATGTGCCCAGTGTGATGACGTCACTCGCAGAAGTGACATCATCACGCTGGACATGTCACATGGCTCTAGCGCTAGCATTTTAGCCAAAACTCTACGGTAACCATAGAGTTTTGACCAAAATGCTAGAGTGTCACTGCATGATGTGCCCAGTGTGATGATGTTACCTGTGTGAACATCACCCAGGACTGACATCATCACGCTGGGCATGTCACATGGCTCTAGCTCTAGCATTTTGGCCAAAACTCTACAGTAACCATAGAGTTTTGACCAAAATGCTAGAGTGTCACTGCATGATATTCCCAGTGTGATGATGTCACTTCTGCTTGATATTATCACACTGACAACGTCATGCACAGCAACGTCACCCTGTTCTTCCCACTCCCAGAAGGCTCCCTCCCACTCCTCCGCCGGCCAGGTCCATAGACCTAGCAACCCTAACTATACATTAAAATAACTGATTGGTGTTAAAGATCATTTATGGTCCCCTGTGCCTGATCTGAGCAGAGATTAGGACAGAGGTCTCCAATATGGTGCCCATGGGCACCAGGGTGCCTGCTGACACCTTTCCTGGTGCTCCCCAAGTGCTCTTAGGAAGTGGGTGGGGCGAGGTAGGGCTTTTGCCCAGCAAGGTTTCTGATTGGCCATTGGAGATTTGTTTGACTTAGGCAGCAGCTGCCACCACATCACAAGGATCTTCATCTTGTGACTGAAGATAAGCTGCGGCAGCCATTTTCTGTCAGCCATTTTGTACCCGCATCCACCAAACTGTGCCAGAATTCCAATGGGGCCACAGGCTGGAAAAAGTTGGGAACCCCTGGATTAGGAGATACGATCGTGACCTAGTTTCAATGGGGTCCTTTTCACTGAAGATGAAGTGGACAGCTGGTTTGGTGTCGTGGTTAGGAGCATGGACTCTAATCTGGGAGAACCGGGTTTGGTTCCCCACGCCTCCACATGCAGCTGCTAGCATGACCTTGGGTCAGTCACAAGTCCTCTCAGAGCTGTTCTCTCAAGTGCCGTTCTCGAAGGAGCTCTCTCAGCCCCACCTACCTCACAGGGTGTCTGTTGTGGGGAAGGGAAAGGAGATTGTAAGCTGCTCTGAGACTTCTTCAGGTAGTGAAGGGTGGGGTATAAATCCAACCTCTTCTTCTTCATTCCAGAGTCACGTTTCATTACTAAGAGAACAGGCAAAAACAGTGTTGGCCGTCCTAGCAATATACATGCAGATGGTCAGCCGTATTTGGTCTGAAGCAACAGAATGACGTCTAAGTCCAGTGGCACCTTTAAGACCAACAAAGTTTAATTCTGGGTATAAGCTTTCGTGTGCATCTGTGCCTGAAGAAGTGTGCATGCGCACGGATGTTTGTACCCAGAATTAACTTTGTTGGTCTCAAAGGTGCCACTGGAATCAACCTTTGTTCGAGCAAGACACACTACAGAGAAAGCAAAGCATAGAATGTTCTTGTTTCACACTATGTCAGACACCAGAAGAGGGCGATGTTCCCATTGCATGAGATCGCAACCATCTGGCTGCTGCGTGCATTTTAACGACAGATTGACAGCTTCAGGGTTAATGCAAGCAATTTTTTTAAATGCAATAATCATGTATTAGTTACCCCTTCGTTCTGGGGTGTCCGGATATTTCCCAGCCAAATAGTATTTATGTAAAGATATTGCGGGGGCCGGGGGGGCGGGATGCCTGAATGTCAGGTGTTACAAGTAGGAAAATGGGAACTCTGCTATACATAATCTCACAACTAAGGTAGCCCACTGGATGTGGGTGTGAGTGAAAGACTGTGGAGTTCTACCACAGGCCTTGATCAAATTGGGCCTGTGAGGCTCTTGTCGGGATGAGAAACATCCTTTCTCCTGCCCCACCCAAGCACTCTTTTGTGATGTGTATGTTTTTTTTAAAAGAAGTTACTTATATGAAGCTGCCTTGTACTGAAGCAGTACATCTGGGAGAACCGTGTTTGATTCCCCACTTCTCCACTGGCAGCTGCTGGATGACCTTGGGCAAGCCATAGTTCTGTCAGAGCTGTCCTTGAAAGGGCAGTTCCTGAAAGAGCTCTCTCTGCCCCGCCTACCTCCCAGGGTGCCTGTTCTGGGGAGGGGAAGGGAAAGGAGTTTGTAAGCTGCTCTGAGACTCCGGGTGAAGGGCGGGGTATAAATCCAATCTCCTCCTCCTCCTCCTCCTCCTCCTCCTCCTCCTCTTCTTGGTGCCAGGAGATCTCCAGGCCACACCTGGATGTTGACAACCCTACCTAAAGGGCTGGGATCTGGGGGCGTGTCACACGTTCTGTTCCGGGTCCAGGAAAATTTGGCTTCGGCCTCATGTACAACTGACTTTAATCAGGGACTCTTAAGCCGAGTGATAGCCTCTTAATTCTGTTGAAGCTGAAGGAAGCAGATTGAGAACAGCCGCACCACAAGCTGCTTGTCTTGGACCCTCACGGAAACGCCTAGAGCAGGCGGGCCCCTAAGTGGCATCTGTGGGAGCCATGGCCCCTGCCGACACCTTTTCTGGCACCTGCCAGGTGTTTTTAGGAAGCGGAAGGAGCCAGGTAAGGCTGTACGCAGTAAGGCTTCTGATGAAATATTAAAGATCTGATTGGCGGTGGAGATTTTTTTAAAATGTTGCTTCAGCCGCAGCTGCCCCCACAGAACAACGATCCACACTGTGTGACTGAAGTTAAGCCGCCGTGGCCATTTTGCGGCTGGCTCTGCCTCCCGCGGCAGCCATTTTGTGGCTGCGCCCAACATGCCCTGTCAGAATTCCAAATGTGCCCATGGGTTCCGCAGGGCTTGCAAGGCAGAGATGTTCCGCCAGGCATTTGGTTGAGGACAGCGACGGTTCCATCCTGGCACTCCCAACCCCCTGCCCTATCATGAGACAGTGATGCTCTTGGGGTTTTTGTTGTTGTTGTTGTTCAGTCGCACAGTCAAGTGTGACTCTTCCGAACCCCATGGACCACATCAAGCCGGGCTTGTCTTCCATCGTGTTCCGGAGTTTGCTCCGGAGTTTGCTTAATGTCATGTTCGTTGCCTCGATGACACTGTCTAACCATCTCATCCTTTGCCGTCCCCTTCTTCTTTGACCCTCAATCTTTCCCAGAATCAGGGTCTTCTCCCTTGAGTGCTCCCTTCTCATTTGGCGGCCAAAGTATTTGAGCTTCAGCTTCAGTCTCTGGCCTTCCAGGGAACAGTCAGGGATGATTTCTTTTAGGATTGACTGATTCAATCTCCTTGCAGTTCAAGGGACTCTCAAGAGCCTTCTCCAGCACCATAATTTGAAGGCATCTATTCTTCGACGCTCGGCCTTCCTTATGGTCCAACTCTCGCAGCCATACAGTACTACTGGGAATACCATCGCTTTGACCATCTTTAGTTAAACTGTTGGTTTTTATTGTTTTTTAACTTTTGTTTTAGCTGATGTTTTTGTGAGTATGTTGTACACCGCCCTGAGCCCGGTCTCCGGGGAACAGCAGCTGACAAATCAAAACAAATAAGTGAATGGATGGATGGATGGAAGGACGAACGGTTGGGGACCCCTGGTCCAGAATTTATTGTATGGAAATGTCCTTAACCAAACTAGTACCTACGCTGGCATTCAGCTAGCCAAGGTTCCTATTTATTTCAGTACAATAACCAGATGTAGTGCTACATCTGACAATAGCACCACAGATAAGATTAGAATTTCAACAGCCGATCCACATACAAAAGAACCTCCTCAGGAAACAGGAAACCTCCCCCAGAAACAATCCGTATGCAAAAGAACCTCCTCAGGAAAGCTCCTCCATTAACATGTTCATAGCCTGGGGAACTCCTACAAGATCATGACTCAGCTCTACCCCACCTTCCTGAATAGCTATGAATTACCTGCCTACCATTTTTTCTTCTCACCTTGACACAGAGAGTACGCCATCTTTCTGTGTTATACCTCTGAGGATGCTAGTCACAGCTACTGGTGAAACGTCAGGTCCTACAATACCAAAACCACGGCCATACAATCGGAAAAATCTACAGAAGCGAATGAACTCCGGCCGTGAAAAGCCTTCGACAACATAGTGGAACAATTATTGCCATTGATAAGATGTCTTTACCACGTTTTCAGGTTCTGTTTGGGGAAGCCCCCCCCCCTGCAAGCTTATAACTCCACCGGAGGCTTCTTAAATCGAATTTAATATGCATTCCTTAACCATGTGCCAAGAAAACCTTGTTTTATGACCACCACCCTGTGAACAAACAATGGTTATTTACTTTCATTTAAGGCTTTCTTCATCCTGCTGGCTCAGAACAGAAAAGTGCTTAACAGTACGAACGTCTGTTTCTGCATTTCCTCCTCCCGGAAGGGGAAATTGGGTATGCTTTCATGTGATTACCGAGCGGGGGAACTTATGAAAGTGACAACTTTAGCCCAGGCAGTATGCAAAACCCCGGCGCCGTCAGAAGTGTTTGAACCGCCGGTTCCGTCGGACCTGACAGGACAACCGAGGATGGATCAAGAGCCGGAGAGAGAACCCAGACGCATACGGGAGGGGTACCTCGTGAAGAAGGTATGTGTGTGGACCTCTCTGGCCAAACGCCCCCAAAGGAAATAATCATTTACTTACACTGTACTCCTTTCTCCCCAATGGGGGACTAAGGTAACTGACAACATTCTCCTCTTCTCCATTTTTCTCCTCACAACGACACCTAGGAGTTAGGTTAGGCTAAGAGTGAGTCAGTGGCCGAAGGTGACCCAGAAAACTTCCATGGCAGAGGTGGGATTTGAACTCGAGGCTCTCAGATCCTAGTTCAATTTGTTGTTGTTGTTCAGTCGCACAGTCGAGTCCGACTCTTCGCGACCCCATGGACCAGCTCTCGCCAGGCCTTCCGGTCTTCCGCTGTCCTCTGAAGTTGGCTCAATGCTCTAACCCTATTTTGTATGTCTACAGCATATGCAGGGGCTCTCCTGTATTTAATTCTGAACCTGCCTCCCCCCCCCCTGCAGAAACAAAATCTTGGAGAGTGGGGCTGGGATAAGATAGGGGGGGTGTTCTTCAGAAAAAAATGACCATCTCCCCCCCCAGGTAGGCTGGCCAGCGAGTGGGCATCCTCCTGGGGGCGCAGGGGGGGTACAAAAAGGACAGGATCCACCCCGTGAGTTTCGTGGGTCCCCTACTTGTCATTATCTAATGCTACAGATTGTCTGAACATAAATAATTTCATACTTCGTATTGTGAGTGTGTAAAACCTTTCCTTAAGAAGCATTCCGTTCACAAAAACAGAAAATACTTCACGGTTTTAGTGCTCCCAAAAAATTAGCATTTTTATATTGGAGAAATTTGGAGATGAAAGTCCTGGGGGGAGGGGACTTTCCCCATTTTTGGGGGGTTCCCCCCACCCCCTCGGGTCTTCATATTTCTGATAGCACAATCCTCTGCGAAGCTGGTGGTGGGATGCCCTGTCAAATGGCAGCTGGATTGTCGCGATCATGTGGGGTTTTCAAGGCTGGAGACATTTGGAATACTGTGTGCAGGTCTGGTCACCACACCTTAAAAAGGATATTATAGCTTTGGGAAAAGTGCAGGAAAGGGCAACTCGCATGATAAAGGGGTTGGAACACTTTCCCTATGAGGAAAGGTTAAAGTGCTTGGGGCTCTTTAGCTTGGAGAAACAACGACTGAGGGGTGACATGATTGAGGTTTATAAGATTATGCATGGGAAAGAGCAGGTAGAAAAAGAGGTACTTTTCTCCCTTTCTCACAATACAAGAACTCATGGGCACTCCATGAAACTGCTGAGCGGTCGGGTTAGAACAGATAAAAGGAAGTCCCTCTTCACCCAAAGAGTGATTAACACATGGAATTCACTGCCACAGGAGGTGGTGGCGGCTACAAGCATGGACGGCTTCAAAAGGGAATTAGATAAGCATATGGAGCAGAGGTCCACCAGTGGCTATTAGCCACAAGGTATAGATAGGGACTCTGGGGCAAGTGATGCTCTGTCATCTTGGTGCTTGGGGGGGGTCAACAGTGGGAGGGCTTCTAATGTCCTGGCCCCACTGCTGGACCTCCTGATGGCACTGGTATTTCTGGCCACTGTGTGATACAGAGTGTTGGACTGGATGGGCCTTTGGCCTGATCCAACATTGGCATCTCTTATGTTCTTATGTTCTTATGAACAGAGGTGGCTTGCCCTCGCCTGCCTCTGCATAGCAACCCTGGACTTCCTTGGTGGTCCCCCTTACAAGTACTAACCAGGTCAATCGTGCATCTGAGATCAGGGCAAAGTTACACCCTTCTAAGTCCACTGAAGTCAATGGGCATACAAGCGTGCAACTCTGGTTAGGAGGGGGCTACCAATGTCCTATGGAGCTGCGGTGGCTCAAGTGCTTAAGATGCTGAACTGCAGGCTGTGGGAGGTCGGTAGTTCAGCAGTTCAAGACCCGAGTGTGCCGCATGACGGAGGGAGCTCCCGTCTCTAGTTCCAGCTCCTGCCAACCTAGCAGTTCGAAAGCAAGAAATTGCAAGTAGATAAATAGGTACCACTTTGGTGGGAAGGGAACAGCGTTCCCTGCGCCTTGGTGTTTAGTCACGCCGGCCACATGACCACGGTAACATCTTCGGACAGCGCTGGCTCTTCGGCTTTGAAACGGAGATGAGCACCGCAACCCTAGAGTCGGATTCGCCTGGCTTTCGAGCAAGGGAACCTTTACCTTTACCTTTACCAATGTTCTGATGAAAAATTCTCCCATGTGTGCATGGAGCATTTCGTTCCCACTGGAAGGTTCTGGATTGTGACATTTAGGACAACTGGGTAGCAGAATTCAGATTAGAGCAAATCGACTGCCTTGATGAGAACCAGGGTGATTTTTTTTTCCAAAGCACAACCTAGTTGAAATAGAACCAAGTAAGAACATGTTTTATAGGGTGTTCGAGAAAGGCCCTGACCACAACAGGGACCCAATGTGGCACGAGAGGAACCAAAACACACCTGGCTTGTGTTAGTAAGACAACTGCCACATTTCTCCCCAATGTTAGTAAGACAACTGCCACCAAAGTTTCACTGGGGGTGGGGAATTCCGTGCCCATTCACGCCAACAAATGGTGCGGATCACGTGACTATCACGTTGTGTTCTTCCATAAGTTGGAAGGACTTAAGACTCGGAGGGGTTCTCTTTTCGGCGGTGGACGCAAGATTCGGGCAGGATTCGCCGGCTAGAACTTCAGCAGTAGGGCTCTGAACGTTCGGCCGTTGAGGGAAATCATTACAGGGCGGGCATGCGGTGTAACAGACTCAAAGGAAAAGAGAAGTCATAAATGGGGAAGTAGTGGGGGAGGATGGGAATTTTTTTGGGGGTATGTTCTCCTCCCCTCAAAAACATAAAAATAAAAATAAAAACAGTACTAAGAAGATCGGTAGTCCCCAACCTATTCAAGACTGCGGGCACATTTTGAATTCTGACACAGGGGGATGGGCACAACCGCAAGATGACTACCTGGGAAGTAGTGGGGGAGGATGGGAATTTTTTTTTTGTATGTCCTCCTCACCTCAAAAACATAAAAATAAAAACAGTACTAAGAAGATCGGGAGTCCCCAACCTATTCAAGACTGTGGGCGAATTTTGAATTCTGACACAGGGGGATGGGCACAACCACAAGATGGCTACCTGGGAAGTACAAGTGCAGGGACAGAATGGAGCGGGTGCAGAGGAGAGCGACGAGGATGATTAAGGGCCTGGAGACCAAGAAGCCCTGCGAGGAAAGGCTGAGGGACTTCTTGGGAAGGTTCAGTCTGGAGAAGAGGAGGCTGAGGGGGGGAGACACGATGGCTCTCTTGAAGTCTTTGAACGGCTGTCCCTTAGAGGAGGGCAGGGAGCCGTTCCTGTTGGCAGCAGAGGAGAGGACTCACGAGAATGGGTTTACATTGAGGGCAGGAAGGAAAATATTAGGAAAATATTAGGAAAAACTTTTTTTTGAGGAAAATTGCTGAGCGGTCAGGTTAGAACACCCAAAGAGTGATTCACACATGGGATTCACTGCCACAGGAGGTGGACGACTTCAAGAGGGAATTAGATGAGCATATAGCGGAGAGGTCCATCAGTGGATATTAGGCACAAGGTATAGGTAGGGACAGGAGCTGCGGTGGCTCAAGTGGTTAAGACACTGAACTGCAGGCTGTGGAAGGTCGGTAGTTCAGCAGTTCGAGACCCGAGTGTGCCGCATGACGGAGTGAGCTCCCGTCTCTAGTTCCAGCTCCTGCCAACCTAGCAGTTCGAAAGCAAGAAATTGCAAGTAGATAAATAGGTACCACTTCAGTGGGAAGGTAACAGCGTTCCGTGCGCCTTGGTGTTTAGTCATGCCGGCCACATGACCACGGAAACGTCTTCGGACAGCGCTGGCTCTTCGGCTTTCTCTTATGTTCTTATGATGGTCAGAGTTGTGCAAGAGTGGAATCAGCTGCCTCTGGAGGTGGTGAGCTCCCCCACCGCAGCAGCTGGACAGATACTTGTCAGGGATGCTCTAGGCCAGTGGTGGCGAACCTATGGCACGGGTGCCAGAGGTGGCACTCAGAGCCCTCTCTGTGGGCACGCGTGCCATCGCCCCAGCCAGGCCCAGACCGTCATTAAAGTGTTGAATTCTCTGCCAAATAATATTAAGTAAATGAAAGCATTTGGGATTGCTTTCCTTACTTTGTCTGGATCACCTTAAGTTATGTAGGAGTGTTTTTTTTCTAAAGTAAAACCTCAGCATTCAGGTTAAATTGTCGTGTTGGCACTTTGCGATAAATAAGTGGGTTTTGGGTTGCAGTTTGGGCACTCGGTCTCTAAAAGGTTCGCCACCACTGCTCTAGGCTGATCCTGTTTTGAGCCGGGGGTTGAACCAGACGGCCTGTACGACCCCTTCCAACTCTGCGATTCTGTCATCCTATGATTCTATGAATAAGTGGGCTACTAAATTTTTAAAAAACACACTGTGGGGGAAA
>NW_015169271.1:143208-182986 GCF_001447785.1 Gekko japonicus
TCACACACGGAGACAAGAAAACCGGCACTGTCGTGGCCGCTGTCGCTGAAATATTATTTGAATTTTCACAGCCAATCAGATCGCAAATGGGCAGTCAGAAACCCCAGTGGGCGGGAGCCCAACGGGCCCCACCCACTTTCTGAAAACACTTGGCTGGCCCCAGGAAAGGTGTCGGGGGAACACCAGGGTGCCCCCGGTCACCCCCATTGGGGGTCCCTGAACAAGAACATTCAGAGACCTTCTTTCTTGGCTTTGGTGTTTGATCAAATGGAAGAATTTGCTGTCGCTTGAGTGAGACGTGTACAAAAGGTTTTTGGGTCCAGATACCCTGAGGAAAATACTGCCGTGTTGCCAACTTCATTGGGTTGCCAACTCTGGGTTGGGAAATTCCTGGAGATTTGGGGGGGTGGAGCCTGGGGAGGTCGGGGTCAGGGAGGGACCTCAACTGGCGACAATGCCATGGAATCCACCGAGGCAGCCATTTTCCTCTGGGGGCACCTGATCTCTGTCATCTGGAAATCAATGGTAGTAGCGGGGGATCTCCCACCAGGAGGTTGGCAACCACTTGCTCACCACAGAAAGAAACGCGTCTCGTTGTGCAGATTCAAGAGCCAGCGTGATGTATTGGGTAAGTGCGGCGGACTCTAATCCGGAGAACCGAGCTCGATTCCCTGTTCCTCCTCCACATGCAGCCAGCTGGGGAACCTTGGGTCAGTCACAGCTCTCTCAGAGCTGTTCTCTCGAGAGCAGTTTCGGTCAGAGCTCTCTCAGCCCCACCCGCCTCGCAGGGTGTCTGCTGTGGGGAGAGGAAAGGAAAGGAGATTGTGAGCGGCTCTGAGACTCCTTCGGGTAGAGAAAAGTGGGGTATAAAAACCAACTCCTCCTCCTCCTCCTTCTTTCTGTGAGGATGGGTGGAAGCCTCCGGGTGCTCCATCCTCCAAGTCAGTATACCTCATTTGGAATACTGTGTGCAATTCTGGTCACCACACCTTAAAAAGGATATTATACCTCTCTCTCCCACACACACCAAGAAGACGCACAGTCTCCATCTTTTGGCACCATGGGTGCAGGATATAGTATTCTGCATCTTCATCCATCCTAGGTGGTTAGATTCTTTTACTATCTCTCACCAATACTATCTAGAATGGAGTTCCCTGAATAAAGGACTCTTATTTGTTTTGAAACTGATAAGTGGCCCTGTGTAACTCTGTAACTTTGCTAGCACACACAATATCAAGAAGCTACTACTGCGTGTAAGCCTAGTGCACCCTGCTCCTTAATAGAGATTCCTGGCCATACCATACCATACCAGTGAATCTAACAGTTGCGGTTCAGATATGTGGCTGGAATCTAGGAGAAGCGAAGACGAAGAAACAAATCGGTGCATAGAGAAATCATAGAACCCCTACTCCGCCATGGAAACTTGCTGGGTGACCTTGGGCCAGTCATATGCAAGCAGTGTAACCAACCTTACAGGGTTGTTGTGAGGCTAAGGCCGAATCTGCATTTGCATTTTAAAATCATTTTCGTGCTGCTGTGACGCCGTCCTTCTCTATGCTTGTTTGAATGTTGTTTGGAGAAGATTCTTTTAAAGCAGCACAGAGGTGCAATGACAGTGGAGCCGCCCCCAAAGGACGATAAACACATGCGGACATGCAAAAGTATGCTAGCACTCTTGAGGTGTGAAAACGACACCAAATGTAGACAGCTTTTTTGAAGACTGAGTCAGAAGGCTGAGACACCGGTGGGAAAGACAAATGCAGATTCCACGAAAAACAGAGGAGAGGAGAATAACATTATGAAAGCCGCTTTGGGTCTCCCCTGGGAAGAAAAACAGATTAAAAAATGTATAAAAAATTAAAATTCAGCATAACTTCAGTCTAAGGCCCCTGCCACATGGCAGGGGAAAAGCCTCTTAAGGCGCGGCTTTTAAAAGCCACGCCAACGTTGCGACGCCGCGGCCGGATCCCACGGATCCCCTGGCCGTGGCGCCTTTTCTCCCCGGCACGATCAAACGCCGGGGAGAAAACACAGTTCGGATGCCTAGCCGGCTGAATTGCACATGTCGGAGCATGCGCAGTTCGGCTCCGGGCTGGGGTTGTGCCGGCGCAAGGACGCGCCGGCGATCAAACGCCCGGCTTGCCGCGCCGCTTCCACTTGAACCACCGAGGTAGGTGGTTGCAAGTTGAGGCGCATTTTGCCAGGAAAGGGCCAGTTCGGGGACGGTATCACGACGCTTCCCAGATGTTGTGGTATGATCGCACCGGTTTGAACCGCCCCCAAACTGTCCCGCTCCCGGGCCAAATCGCCTTGTGTGAACGGGGCCTAAGTATACTAGTTTCAGGTGGTTTAGGTTGAAGTAACTGTGCCTAGGATTGCTCTGCAGAACTCTCTGTTTTTATTTATCTATTTTAGACATCTCTGAGCCGCCTTTCTTCCTTACCAAGCTCCAGGCAGATTACAACTTAGACAAAACACAGAATATAAAATACATTAAAAACATAAACCCAAAATTTAAAACCACCACTCAGGACTGCTAGTAAATGTAAACCAAATGCAGTCCTAAATAAAACCAGGAGTAGTAGTAGTAGTACATTTCTTACGACATCGAACCAAGCATTTACCAAAACGCATTTAGGTACAAAGTTATAAAATCTGGGTAAAATACAATAAATATGTATGTATAAAGCCATAAAAGTGTTTGACAAACCCAGTAGGGAAATATAAAAGGCAAAAACAATTTTATAAATTTAGCCGAACAGTTCTAACGTGATAGCATGCTGCCTCAAATTTAGCCACGGGTTTGGTAACAGTCCGATTTTCATCGGATAACAATTGGTTACAGCAATCCCAGTCTGTCTGGCCAGATGTTTCTTTTACAAAAGTTGTAATTATATTTATCTCGGATCTAAATAAAACCATTTTTTAAAGATCGAAAGTGAAGGGGCAGATGACCTCCCTGGGGAGGCTGTTCTATAATTTTGGGGCTGACACTAAAAAGCCCCCTCTCTCGTGTGCCCACCCAACAGGCTTCTTTGATTGATGGTGAGGGGTCTGGAGACCAAGTTCTCTGAGGAAAGGCTGAAGGAGCTGGGTATGTTTAGCCTGGAGAGGAGACAACTGAGAGGTGATAGGATGACCATCTTCAAGTCCTTGAAGGGCTGTCAGATAGAGGATGGTGCGGAGTTGTGTTCTGTTGCCCCCGAAGGTCGGACCAGAACCAACGGGTTGAACTTAAATCAGAAGAGTTTTTGGCTAAATATTAGGAAGAACCTCCTGACAGTTAGAGCGGTTCCTCAGTGGAACAGGCTTCCTCGGGAGGTGGTGGGCTCTCCTTCTTTGGGGGTTTTCAAGCAGAGGCTAGATGGACATCTGACAGCAATGCTGATTCTGTGATATTAGGCAGATCACGAGAAGGGAGGGCAGGAAGGGTTGCCTCAGTGCTGAGTTCTCGTGGCCCTTTCTGACACGCCCAGGGAAATGCTGATCGCCACTTTGGGGTCAGGAAGGAGTTATCCTTCAGGCCACATTGGCTCGGGATCCTGGAGGGTTTTTTTTTAAGCCATTTTCTGGGCATGGAGCAGGGGTCACTGGGTGTGTGTGTGTGGGGGGGAGGTATGTGTGTATTTCCTGCCTTGTGCAGGGGGGTTGGACTGGATGACCCCGGAGGTCCCTTCCAACTCTATGATTCTATGATGGGACAGTCAGGTTGGCCTCTCCCCATGATCTGAATTCTCCCTGTGATCTGGAGAGCCAGTTTGGTGTCGTGGTTAAGTGCACGGACTCTGATCTGGGAGAACCGGGTTTGATTCCCCACTCCTCCACTTGCAGCTGCTGATGTGACCTTGGGTCAGTCACAAGCTCTGGCACAGCTGTCCTTGAAAAAGAGCCGTTTGTGTCAGAGCTCTCTCAGCCCCACCCACCTCACAGGGTGTCTGTTGTGGGGAGGGGAAGGGAAAGGAGTTTGTCCTCCTCCTCCTCCTCCTCCTCTTCTTCTAATTCCGTACTGCTATCTGTGGGGATTTGCCCCAGCTTCATAAAGCACAGGGGCACCTGGGAAAATAACCCTTCCCACAATCACCCCTCCGGTTGTCACCCTGCAGGTGGTGGCTGGAGATCGTCTGGGATTACAGCACACCTCCAGACTACAGAGACCACCACCTGGAGGAAATGGCTGCTTCAGAAGTCAAACTCTGTGGCCTTAGACCCCACCGAATCCCCTCCTTTCCCCAAACCCCGCCCTCCCCAGGCTCCACCCCCAAAATCTCCAGGTATTCTGGAACTCGGAGCTGGCAACCCTAGTTACCCCTGAGTCAGAGCGTGCATCTCTCTCCAAGATGGTGTGTATGTCTCTTTCAAAGAAGAAGAAGAAGAGATCGGATTTATACCCCGTGTTTTACTCGGAGTCTCAGAGCGGTTTACAAACCCCTTTCCCTTCCCCTCCCCACAACAGACACCCTGGGAGGTGGGTGGGGCTGAGAGAGCTCTTTCCAGAACTGCCCTCGAGAGAACAGCTCTGACAGAAGTGTGCCTTGCCCAAGGTCATCCAGCAGCTTCAAGTGGTGGAGTGGGGGATCAACCCCGGTTCTCCCAGATTAGAGTCCACGCACTTAACCACTACACCAAACTGACATAAGACATTTGGAGTTAGAAGTTAGACTGAATTAGAATCCTCAATAGATCCCGATGTTAATGTAGGAAACAGCATCTAATTGAAATATTGTGGTACCCCATCATTCGCCGTGAAGTATTGACCTTTGGCAGTAGCACCCGAGGAAAAGAGACTTTGTAGAATTACAAAACCCTCTCTCAGAGATTACCAAACTGGTGACCGACCCTGCGGCCTGCGTAACTCTATGTGTCACCACTACACTAGTTGTGGGTTGTCTTGTGCAACTGCAAACTGGAGGAGAGGTAAATTCGTAGCGGGGATGATGCCAATTTCACAACCTGCGTTCAGAAGGCGAAATTACCAAGTTCGGCGACTGCAAATGTTCGATCTGTTCACCCGTCTTCAGTCCTTTTCAGACGGCTGTTATGAGCCAACATGGTGTACAGTGTTGGACTAGAATCAAGGAGGCCCAAGGTTCGAATCCTCACTCGGGCACGAAAGCCTGCTGGGTGACCTCGGGCCAGTCACACAGCCTCGGCCAAACCTACCTCACAGGGTTGTTGTGAGGACAAAATGGAAGGAGGGAGAATGGCTTGAGCCACTTTGGATCCCCTTTGGGGAGAAAGGTGGGGTGCAGCTGCAATAAATAAAATGTGCAGCTGTGGTAGCGGAGTTTCGCTTCCTTGTTATGGCACTTGTGAGATGGTTCCACCCACGGTCACTGCTGGCTGGGTCAGGCAGTTTAATTAGATGATTGGGGAACTGTGTAATGTATCCCTTAAGGTCTCTGCAAAATATGTGAAATAAATGTCAGGGACTCAAACTCATACCAACCAGTAAGACATTGAAATACAAACACACACACACACACACACACACACACAGAGTGTTTATAATCACTGGCTGAACGATTTGCCCACGTATTTAATTTAATTTAATTTCATAGAATCTTAGAATCATAGAGTTGGAAGGGACCTCCAGGGTCATCTAGTCCAGCCCCCTGCACAATGCGGGAAATTCACACATACCTCCTCCCACATCTTCAGTGACCCCTGTTCCATGCCCCGAAGATGACAAAAACCCTCCAGGATCCCTGGGCCAAACTGGCCTGGAGGATAACTCTTTCCTGACCCCAACGTGGCAATCCACATTTCCCTGGGTGTGTAAGAAAGGGCCACGAGAACAAAGCACTGAGGCAACCCTTCCTGCCCTCCCACTCATGATCTGCCTAAGGTCACTGAATCAGCCTTGCTGTCAGAGGGCCATCCAGCCTTTGTTTGAAAACCTCCACAGAAGGAGAGCCCACCACCTCCCGGGGAAGCCTGTCCCACTGAGGAACCGCTGTGTCAGGAAGTTCTTCCTAATGATTCGCCGAAAACTCTTTTGATTTAATTTCAACCCATTGGTTCTAGTCCAGCGTTCTCGGCAACTTCCATCCTTCTGCTTTTCTGTGCTATGAGGATAGAGGGGCGGAATCCACCCTCCAAAGCTGTCATTACCTCCAGGGGAATGGTTCCTTGTAGCCCGGAGACCAGTTTCAACCTTACATATTGTACCATACTCTATTGCTTGGATTTGTAAAAAGTAACCCAACCAACAGCCCGAAACTGTTTGCAAACAGCTGAACTGATGGACAAAAAAAAAAAAAAAACTGGCTCCCTTTTTGTGACTGGTGAACAGACCATGAGCTGAGCCAGCAGCCATTCAAGCACCCCTAATTCATAAGGATGCCATCCTCCAGGTGGGGCCAGGGGACCCCTGGAATTACTGCTTATCCCCAGACGACAGAGGTCAGTCCCCCTGGAGAAAATGGATGCTTTGGAGGGTGGACTCTATGGCTTTGTACCCCACTGAGGTCCCCGTCCTCCCCAGGTTCCACCCTCAAATCTCCAGGAGTTTCCCAACCTGGATTTGGCAACCCTGCCCCCCCATCCAATGCTCCCTCTAAGCTGTGAGCAAAAATTCTACTTTGTGAGCTACCGGCATTAAAGTTGTGAGCCAGCGATTTGGCTGCTGCGTAAATTAGCTTGCTCCGGAGCCATCCTTCCCGAGCTAAGACAAAAGCTGTGCGAGCCGGAGGCTGAAAAACCGTGAACTAGCTCACAATAACTCAGATTAGAGGGAACACTGCCCCCATCCCCTGCCGGTGGCCAGGGGGGACCTGGCAACCCTACTTAATTCACTAACATAAATAACTCCTATCGAAAGTCATGTCATTTCCTGAAAGGAAATGTGTGGTAGTTATCCACCCACAAAGGGTGGGCAGGCATGTTAATCATGATCGTAGCAGCTGTATCTTGTGGTTTCCTTTCTCCAGTTCTTAGTTCACAAGAGGAGAGGTGTCGGGGGCTTTACCCATGGGAAACCACGCCGTTTGCTTTAGAAGACCCGATCCATAGTCTCAAATATGGGGACACAGCTGTGGCCAATGCTCCCTCTAAGCTGTGGAGTCTGGTGAGCAAAAATTCTACTTTGTGAGCTGCCGGCCTTAAAGTCGCGAGCGAGCGATTTGGCCGCTGCCTAAATTAGTTTGCTCTGGCACCCTCCTTCCTGAGCTGAGACAAAAAATCTGTGAGTTGGAGGCTAAAAAACTGTGAGCTAGCGCACACTCACTCAGCTTAGAGGGAACACTGGAACTTGTAGCTGCTCACTGGTGATCGGAAAGCACACGGGAGTTTTGACTCCTGAAAGCGCATCACCCTCCCAAAATCTTGTAGCTCTTTAAGGTGGTACTGGGTTCGAATCTCACTGTTCTGTATAAGCTTAGGGGCACACGTCAGGACTCCATCCTGCTATTGAAAACAGGCAATGGTGCAGTCGAAGGTCCTTTCCGCACTTGGATCTCATCCCTGGTTTGATCAGAGTCCAACTTGGGACACAATACCTTGCATTTATCCCTGGTGACAGCAGCATCCGTTTATCCTGGGACAAGTGTGGGGTGAAACTGGGGTGACCTCACTGTAATGTGGAAACAAAAAAACAACAACCCTGAGATAATTACAGGGGCGAACTCGCGTGTAGTGTAGAATGTAAGTTTGGGGACAGGGTTGAATCAGGATTTAAGGTCTAGCGTGGAAAGAACCATAGACTCTGGGCTTAGTGGTCTTATGGCGGCGGCGGGGTGTGTGTGTTCCTTGTAATGTATACTTTAGCTCTGAAGTTGAGAGTCAGTCAACCTCTGAATCCCAGAGCCAGGAGGCAAAATCAGGGGAAGGCCTTGGCCTCTCTGCCCTGATCCAGCAGGGCTCTTCTGATATGGCCAGGGTCCGGCTTACCTGAGGGACCGCCTTTCCCCATATGTTCCCCCAAGGGCACTGCGGTCAGGGGGGCAACATCTGTTGGTTATCCCAGCCCCCAAGGTAGTTAAATATGCTGCAACCAGGGCCAGGGCTTTTTCGGTGGTGGCCCCTACCTGGTGGAACTAGCTCCCGGAGGAGATCAGGGCCCTGCGGAACCTTATGCAGTTCCGCAGGGCCTGGGGATGACAGTTATAGTATAACATCAATTGAGCAGAGACAATTGTGTTTACTCGGAGTGTGTTATTGTTATTGGCATTTTATTATGGAATTGGTATGGTCTGTTTTAGAGGTAATGATTGTTTATTGTTTTATTGTTTTATGTATGGCATTTGCCTCTATGTTCGCCTCTCTGAGCCCATGTTGGAAGGGCGGGATACAAATTAAATAAATAAATAAATAAATATATTCTTATGAAGGCCTCGACCTCTCTGCCCTGTTGTTGACCATCCAGAGGCATAGGCGTAATCTTCGTGGGGGTGGTGGGGCGTTAGCCCCCGCCGAAATTTTCAGGAAGGTGGTGAGCCTCCCCCGGGAGCCACCCTTGCTCCTAGCAAAGCAATGCCTCTGGCCCAGCCCCAGCCCCCCCCCCCCCCCCGGAAAGTGAAGAGACTCCCCCCTCGCCCCGAGACACGTCCGTCGCCCCACCCCCCGCCCCCCCCCCCCCCGGGAAATTGGAAAGTCTACACCCTTGTCCAGAGGAACTGGTTGGCTGCTGTGTGAGATGGGATGGACCCCTGGCACGATCCAGCAGGGCTCTTCTGATGTTCTTATCAGGGGGGAAGTCAAACTCTCTCCCATAACTTTCCATGGCACAGGGGTAGGAGGCAGTGTTCCCCCTAAGCTGAGTTAGTGTGAGCCAGCTCACAGGTTTTTTAGCCTCCGGCTCACCCATTTTTGTCTTAGTTGAGGAAGGAGGGCTCCGAGCAAACTCATTTACGCAGCAGCCAAATCGCTCGCTCACAACTTTAACGCCAGTAGTTCGCAGAGTTGAATTTTTGCTCACAAGACTCCACAGCTTAGAGGGAGCGCTGGTGGGTGGGGGGTTTGGTGATGGTGGTGGGGAGAGAGCCAAGCCCTCTCTCCTGGGGTTGCAATCTCCAGGTGGTGGCTGGAGATCCCCTGGCATTACACCTTTTTATTATAACTTTATTAACTAATATAAACAAATATAGACAAGTACAAAGACATAAAGGTAAAGGTAAAGGTTCCTTTGCTCGAAAGCCAGTCAAGTCCGACTCTAGGGTTGCGGTGCTCATCTCCGTTTCAAAGCCGAAGAGCCAGCGCTGTCCGAAGACATTTCCGTGGTCATGTGGCCAGCATGACTAAACACCAAGGCGCACGGAACGCTGTTACCTTCCCACCAAAGTGGTACCCATTTATTTACTTGCAGTTTCTTGCTTTCGAACTGCTAGGTTGGCAGGAGCTGGAACTAGAGCCGGGAGCTCACTCCGTCATGTGGCACCCGGGTCTCGAACTGCTGAACTACCGACCATCCACAGCCTGCAGTTCAGCATCTTAACCATTTGAGCCACCGCAGCTTTACAAAGACATACAGAACTATAAATAACAATCAACTGCGTTAGAAAATTGTTGCAGAGGGAAGTTACAAACCAGTATAAGCAACAAGAGCCTAACAAAGTTGGATTAATCAGTATATATTGCAGTGATGGCGAACCTTTTAGAGACCGAATTGCCCCACAAAACAAAAAAAACTTCTTGGCTACGGCCCCGTTGGCTGCTGCCTTCAGAAACCAGGCGCAGCGGAACACGTCCGAATCAATTACCCATAATCCTTAAGAACGACTTGAAATGAACATATGGAGTCGGCTTCTTCTGTGCCAGACCCTCAGTCCATCAAGGTCAGTATCGTCTATTCAGACTGGCAGCGGGTCTCCGGGGTCTCAGTTTGAGGTTTCCCACATCACCTGTCACCTGATCCTTCTGAATGGAGAAGCCGGGGATTGAACCTGGGATCTCCGGGGGGGCGAAGCAGATGCTGTACCACTGAGCCACAGGACCTGCCCCGGGGGCTTGTTCTCTTGTTCGATGCAGTCTTGGTCACTGACATTACTAAATAAGGCATGCCGGAGCATGGGTGTCGTCATCGCTTGAGGTTCACAGGCCCCGGTGCCAGTGAGTTCTAATAATAACAACCACCCATTTCCCACTTCTGTATTATGACCGGGGGCAGTGCCCATGTAAAACCCCGCCGCTGAGAATTTCTGCTTTCTTACTGCAGTTGTAATGGGAAATGAAATTCCTCCTCCCTTTCGGGAAATCCAAGAGCCAACAAATACGATGAGTTAAGCCATAAAGCTATTTGCTTCATGTGGTATGCAGGGGAGGGGCTGTGGCTCAGTGGTAGAGCATCTGCTTGGCATGCAGAAGGTCCCAGGTTCAATCCCCGGCTGTAGGGCAGTCCAGGAATCTCCTGGCTGGAGGTTGGGAGCTGAAATGCTTGTACGTCATGAGAGGCCGAGATGGAATCTGTTTACTGCTCACTACGCAGATGGTTTAACCTTGAAGAGGGGGAGCAACTGATAAGAACTTGCCTGAGAGAACTTGAACACACACACACACACACACATTCCAAAAGGATGCTCTAATGCTTGTAACTCCCGGTGTATAAATAAAGCTGCTGCGTGAGAGGAGGGAGTTCCTTCCTTCCTTCATTCAGACAGTTTCTGCAAGCTTGTCTCCTGTCGTCTTTGCTTCGCCTGCACCCCACACCCCAAGGAGCAGCACCACACCCGGCATCTCCAGTTAAAAGATCTGGCAGTAGGGGATGGGAAAGACCTCAGCCTGAGACCTTGGAGAAGCCACTGCCAGTCTGAGTAGACCAGGGGTGTCGATCTCATTTGTTATGAGGGCCAGATCTGACATAAATGAGACCTTGTTGAGCCGGGCCGCGTGTGTCATAAAATGTAATGCCAGCTAGTGGAGATGTAAACTTTATAAAGGACACAAACACAAAGGTTTTTTTTTACTTAAAATAAAAACCTGCTTAAAACATTAGCACTCTTGCAATATTTTGTTGATTTAACAGTGTCTGATAACTGACACCTCTCGCTCTGAATTATTGCATCAAAATGTCTGTGCTGTTGCAGTTTTATGGCTGTTCAGCTGTGTATCTGTAAGCTGCAAACCTACGATGACGCAGCAGCAGCAGCAGAACTGGAAGAACAAGCAGAGGACAGCCAGTTCCACTGCAGGTCTGATAGAAGCCCTCTGGGGGCCTCATCCAGCCCCCGGGCCGCATGTTTGACACCCCTGGAGTAGACAATAATGTCAGGAGAAGTCAGCGGAACTTACCCCAGACACCCCAGAAGGGGATACAAAGGCACAACCCGTAACGACCTCATGGGGTCAGAAACAGGATGGAAGAGCGAGAACCCAGTTAAAGAAATCATGGGAGATCGAACAGGGTATAAAATGCGAAGACGCGAGCCCCTCTACTTACGGGAACCAAGAGGGCACCTACAACTGTCAGAGCCAAAGAGAAAAGGGAGTCAAGGCGCCGGTCCCGATAGGAGAGAAGCTGAACGAACGGGTTATAAAGTTCTGTTCCTTTAAACAGGGGAGTGGGTCATGTAGTAATAAAGAGGAAAGATACACACAGCCGGGGATGACGAGATCAGAACGAAATGAGGCCTGGGAAACAGCTGTGAAATAACACTGCCCCAGGGGTTTTCGAGCTGATAAATACAGAGAGACCCGAACATTAAGGGCTCTTCGGTTAGAGTTCTGAGGTTGGTGTTGTACTATGCCTCATATTACTTTAATTAACCCTCTTCGTTGTGGAAACAGACAACTCCGAACTAGAGGACGCACGCAATTCGTGACAAATAACTACTTTGATGGACCAGCTATCTGAATCAGTATAAGGCAGCTTCATGTATTTCGGAGGGGTTGTGGCTCAGTGGTAGAGCCTCTGTTTGGCATGCAGAAGGTCCCAGGTCCAATCCCCGGCATCTCCAGGTAAAACAATACGGTGATGTGAAAGATCCCAACCTGAGACCCTGCAGTTTCTCTGCTGCTCTGATTAGACAATCCTGACTTTGATGGACCAAGGGTCTGGCGCAGTAGAAGACCATATGCTTCAACATATGTTCATTTTAAGTAGTTTTAAGGATGATGGCTAATGAACTCAGACAACACCGCATACGTGTTCTGCTGCACCTTACGACCTTGGAGACTGGCTGACACTTTGAGTTACAAAACTGACCCTGATGGGCACCGATGGTCTGGATTCAGCGTCAGGCAGTGTCGTGTGTGTGTGTAAGTCTATGAACGATCCCCCACAAGCCGCTGCTCCGCCCTCGCTCTTCCCTTCCCCCTGATTTTAAGCGTCAATTTCCCACTACTTGCTGCGTGGCCGCGTTTTGACCCGCAGCTTCACCCGATTTCCCCCGCGTCTTCTCGATCCTGTTTTTTGAGGATCGAGAAGACGCGGGGGAAATCGGGGGATGCTGCAGGTCAAAATGTGGCCACGCAGCGAGTAGTAGGAAACTGATGAATTCAATCGGGAAGGGAAGAGTGAGGGCAGCATGTCTGCTTGTGGAAAATCCCAGGGCTTTTTTTGTGGCAGGAACTCCTTTGCATATTAGGCAAGACACCCCTAATGTGGCCAATCCTCCAGGAGCTGACAGAGCTCTTCTTACAGGCGCTACTGGAAGCTCTTGGAAGATTGGCTACATTAGGGGTGTGTCGCCTAATATGCAATGGAGTTCCTGCTACAAAAAGAGCCCTGCGAACACCCTTCTGATCGAGCCACTCTTCCACCAAGTCCCGGACGCTTCCCCTTCCCCCATTCTTTTACCTGGGTTCTCCAGCCTTGCCACCCGGGACACTGCTTGCGGTGGCACTGTGAGGGAAAGGGCCACGGATGCCCACAGACTCTCGGCTGGCTGTCAACCATTGGTGGTACAGTTGGTGACCTCTTGGACCCAACCGACAGGGGTGCAGGTCCAGATCGGAAGTATCTTGCTTGGGGCAACAACATACCTTGAACCTTCCCCTGAGATGAGATGTTAACGAAGGGGGCCATCAGAACAAAGGGTCACTCCTATCCCTGCATGAGCTCTTGAATCCACTCATAGATTCGATCAGCCGTGTGTACAGGGCTTTTTTTGTAGAAAAAGCCCAGCAGTTACTCATTAGCATAGTAGGCCACCCCCAACAGCAGAAACTCATTAGCATATTAGGCCACACTCCGACATCACATCTCATTAGCATATTAGACCACACCCCCATGTCACCAGACGTGTGCTCATTCAGCCATACCCACCTTTTGCTTCTTATTCTGTTTACCTTGTTTGTTGTCAAAACCCAGGGCCTTTTTTGTAGCAGGAACTCCTTTGCATGTTAGGCCACACACCCCTAATGTAGCCAATCCTAGTGAGTTTCTGCTGTTGGGTGTGGCCTATTATGCTAATGAGTTCCTGCTGGGCGTGGCCAACTCAGGAGCCAGCCGGAACTCCATTCCTGTGCGTTCCTGCCCCAAAATAGCCCTGCTTGTGTACACATTACAGGGAATGTGCGCACATCCTGCATTGGGGTATGTACATCTGTTTGTAAGAAGGTGCCATATAAAACCAGGGGCCAACACCTAGATATGTTGGGCATCACTGGTCACAGGGATGGTGGAAAGTGCTGTCCTGTTACTCATGCATACAGCATATCTCGTGGGATTAAATCCCTGAGTGTCGTTGCCATTGTTACGAATCGCTGATTTCGGCGGCGGTAAGAACTCTGTCTTTAAGACTGCCGCACCGGGCTATGCTGATAACGTTATTTTGATTTGATTTTTTGAAACTAGGGCAGCATGTTCAACACCTGGAAACCGATGTGGGTGGTGCTCTCGGAAGATGGGATCGAGTACTTCAAGAAGAAGACGGACGGCAGCCCGAAAGGGATGATCCCTCTGAAAGGAAGCACCCTTACGAGTCCCTGTCAGGATTTTGGAAAGAGAATGGTAAGCATATCCCTCAGGGTGCCGAAGAAAGCAGGCTGTGGGGGTTGAGGGGAGTTCCGTAACAGTTCTAGACATATTTTTTTACTGTCATTGGAGAGGATTCAACCATCCGCCAAGAAGCCTTCCTCTAGACCAGCATTCCCCAACATGGTGCCCGCGGGCACCGAAGTGCACCCCAGTATTTCCCTCAGATCCCATCGAGATGTCCAGAAAGTGGGTGGGGACATCGTAAGGCAGGGCTTCTTATTGGCTGCCCTTTTGCACTGAGAATGTAGGACCAGTAGGCACACGGGCTTTTATTAGATAGTGTGTGGTTCCATTCCCCTATCAGGCCTTCCATCTTCCCAGGTGGTATGAGGAGTGAGGTATTTATTTAATCTGTTTAATTCATCTCTACCCCACCTTTTGCATCATTCTCCTCCCCTCCATTTTATTGTTACAACAGCCGTGTGAAGTAGGTTGTGCCGAGAGCGTGTGACTGGCCCAAGGTCACCCAACGAGCTTCCGTGACACAAGTGGGGACCCAAGCTCAGGTCTCTCAGATACGAGTCCAACTTAATCCCTTCACCACACTGGCTTCGCTTGGCTCCACCCCATGGGGGAAACCTTTTTTGGGGGCATGGGTGGGAATTTTGAGAGGGGGTGGTGAGTTCCACCCCAAAAAATGTGCCTGCGGGCTCAAAAAGGTCAGGGACCCCCTGTTCTAGACTAGGGAGCCCTTCTCCAAATTTACGTGGCTCTTAATCAGTGAGAAGGTTAGGATCCACTTAGCCATTGCCAGCGTTGTCTTGACAAATGCTGGGAGATCTGGAGAGGGGTGCCGGGGGAGGGTGGAGCTTGGAGAGGATATGACGTCGCTTCCGAGTGATGCTGTAGGAAGTCTCCCTAATCTCTATGATATAGACCACAGAGACATGAGGAAATTTGTAGAACGTTAGTATGGAGGCCATTTTTTATTACCACTTTTCCATTTCTCCAAGATGGGGATTAGGGCCTAAAGTGAGAGGTTTACCTGCCATGGATGGGGAAATGGCCTTGTTGGGGTTTTTTGCCATCGAGTCCTCTCCCCTTTTGGAATTTGAGATTGAGGGCCAGACCGTGGTTCATTGGTTCCTTCTGACTCCCGAGTGCCCAATAGCTATTTTGGGAATAGATTTACTGTGTAAATTACAAGCAACACTTACGTTTGAAAAGGGAAAGGCAGAAATACGTCTCCCCTCTCTTCAGAGGAGTCTCCACCTCCTGGGGAGTCTCCACCACCTGGAAGTTTCAGGCCCACGATACGTTAAGTTTGCCCCTACTAGGGCCAGGGCTTTTTCGGTGGCGGCTCCTACCTGGGTGGAACAGGCTCCCAGAGAAGATCCAGGCTCTGTGGGACCTTGTGCAGTTCCACAGGGTCTGCAAGATGGAGCTCTTCCGCCAGGCTTTTGAGTAGGAGCCGCCACCGCCACTATTCCACCATCGTGGTACTTTTCCATCATTTACCCCTATTTTGGGGGGTATGCATCGCCTGGCGGAAGCGGGTAGAACATCGTCGCTGGAGTCCTTGCTATTTATTACAGCTGGCCGTCGAATTGGGATTACTGTTCCCATCGTGGGGATCTATATATAGGATAACATCAGAGCACCTTAAATATTGTTTACGGGATTTTATTGTGGTTGTTCAATGCTGTTTTAGTGTATTTTATCCATTTAACCTGGCACTAGCCGTATGTTAGCCGCCCTGAGCCGTTTGGAAGGGCGGGATATAAATAAAAAATAAATAAATAAAAAATAAATAAGATAATTGCGTATGTGGCTGCACTTTCTGGTTCAGCGTGAGTGGAAACACTCCCCCAAGGTGACAGTGCTTCAGTACGTTGATGATTTCCTACTGTCAGGCTGTGATCAGACGTGCAGTTTGATTAGTTGCCATCGCTGTTCCCTTACAGATTTAAAATGCACGATCAGACAGCAACATCTGTCTGTCGTGCCCCAGTCATCTGTGTCCCACCCACCCTTTTTACTGCGTGTTTCTTTGATACCTGTGAAAGTCTAGTCCTTTTGGGTTGAACTGGTTTCAAACCAGATTTCCTGTTGTCTGATTGCTCTGTTGCGCACCCAAACTGTAAGGCAGGTCTGACTGGTCTCTTGTTTTTCAGCCACCTTTTTTGTACTAGTTAGTGAAATGCGCATAACTGCATATTCACCCCTCTCTCTCTCTCCCCCTCTCCCACAGGGGCTGCTCTAAACTTTGTTTTTTTCATAAAAACTTTCAAAGAAGGACGTCCCTGTGCTTCAGCTTTTTCCTGTGCTTTGAGGAAAGGGTAAATTGAAAAGTTTAGAGAGGGAGATTACATGTCCCAGCAGGGTGATCAGTGCTTGTGCACATGCCCAGAGGTCAAACTTCTAAAAAAATGTCCAACAGCCCCATGAACTACATATCCCAGGAGGCATATCAGCGCTTGTAGGCATGCTCGAGGGAGAAACTATTTTAAAAAATGGCCGACGGCAATGCTCCTTGGCTGCCGGGTCTGATATGCATCTGATTGATCAAGAATGGAGTAAAAGCACTTTGAAGAGTGTTAAAGGGGTGAGTCTGATCAATACTCTCTGTTACAAAATACCCTGGATCAATTAGAGGCGGGGCAACAGCGGATTAAAATGCACGTCGGACCGCAGCCTCAGCCTCCTTGTTAGAAGAAATTCAAGAAGCCACCATCCCGCTATTAAATTTCCTAGGGAAGGCAGGATATAGAACTGTGAAATCAAAGGCTCAGCTTGTGCAGCCGCAGGTTACATACCTGGGACTTACTGTTCCACAAGGAACAAGGCAAAGAATTCCTGGACGAAAAGAAGCTATTTGTCGGTTGGCTCCTCCCAAGACAAAGAAGCTTCGCAGCTTCCTAGGAATGCCAGGATCCTGCAGATTGTGGATCCCAGGGTTTGGGGAGCTCACTAACCCTTTGCATGCAAAATGTCAAGAAACTGAGCCAGAGACGTTGGTATGGGCATGTGAGGAAGAACAACAATTCCAAGAGATGAAGACCTTATTAATGCAGGCTCTGGCTCTGGGTTTTCCTGACTTGAGGAAACCTTCTCAGTTGTGTGTACATCCCCGGCAATTACGATAAAAATCTTCAACAGGGCAGAACATATTGCTGCGATAGCCTATGTTACACATGTAGGTAGCCGGTGGGACTCGATTTTTAATGCCGTTAGAGAATGACTTATGCATCACAATCTTTTCCCTCTGTCTTATTCATTGTCGTGCTAACATGTTTCTGTTGTTGTCTGCAGTATATTCCTAGTCTGTTTAAAATGTTTAGATTTTGATTGAAAGGATGGATTCACTGCCACAGGAGGTGGCGGCGGCTACAAGCATGGATGGCTTCAAGAGGGAATTAGATAAGCATCTGGAGCACAGAGGTTCATGAGTGGCTATTAGCCACAAGGTCTATATAGGAACTCTCAGTCTGGGGCAAGAGATGCTCTGTATTCTTGGTGCTTGGGGTGGGGGGCAACAGTGGGAGGGCTTCTAGTGTCCTGGCCCCACTCCTGAGGGCACCTGGTGTTTTTGGCCACTGTGTGACAGAGAGAGTTGGACTGGATGGGCCATTGGCCTGATCCAGCACTGTCTTCTCTTGTGTTCTTATGTCTGGGGCAAGTGATGCTTCAAGAGGGAACTAGATAAGCATATGGAGCAGAGGTCCATCAGGGGCTATTAGCCACAAGGTCTATATAGGAACTCTCAGTCTGGGGCAAGGGATGCTCTGTATTCTTGGTGCTTGGGGTGGGGGGCAACAGTGGGAGGGCTTCTAGTGTCCTGGCCCCACTCCTGAGGGCACCTGGTGTTTTTGGCCACTGTGTGACACAGAGTTGGACTGGATGGGCCGTTGGACTGATCCAACATGGGCTTCTCTTATGTTCTTATGGCAGACTATTTGGTATGAAAAAGACAGTTTAAATGGCACTGTGAGAGAAAGTGGAAATTCTTTCATTACCAGGGGAGGAATTGTGGAACAAACAGCAGCGAATTGAAAGTTCTGTATGGCAACTGAATCGATGTAATAATTTATACGTGGGAGGGGCATTCTAGAATGTTTTGGAGAGTATATAAGCAACCGGATTGGTTAGCCGCAAAAGGAAACCTGCCCGCCAAAGGACACGGTGGCTAGACACTGTATAAGTCGACACCAGCCTGAACATGGAACAACTCAAAGAAACGGTACAAAATCAGAAAACGTGGAGAGAGCTGGCCCATAGGATTACCAAGAGTCAAACACAACTCAGTGGCTAAGAACAACAACAATTGTGTCAGCGCTCTGAACTGCTGGCGTTTCATGCAAGAGTTCCCTTTATCTGAATAAGGTTCGCTCTTGCTGTGTTTGAGGCTTCGCCTGGTGTGGTTTATTGGACTTGACTCACCCGAGAACACGAACCCGAGATTTGGTTAACACTGACGAAACCCAAAAGGTGGCTGACATCTAGAAAACGCTATTGTTTAAGAGTCAATCATGATAATCTATCAGGAACACAGTTGTAAGGGCAGCTGCAGTTTAACAATAAGTTCTGAAATTAGGGGTGCTGTTCCAGTTCATGCGTGTGCTGTGGTATCCGGAATACCAGAGGTGAAAATCAGAAGGTGGACGCCGGTTTAAACAAACGCTGAGTTTAACATTCCTACCCTGCTGAGAGTTACAGCAGCAGCAGCAGTTAACTAGAACTTCCTTTTCGTTCTTCTAGTAAAGGTAAAGGTTCCCTTGCTCGAAAGCCAGTCGAGTCCGACTCTAGGGTTGCGGTGCTCATCTCCGTTTCAAAGCCGAAGAGCCAGCGCTGTCCGAAGACGTTTCCGTGGTCATGTGGCCGGCATGACTAAACACCAGGGCGCACGGAACGCTGTTCCCTTCCCACCGAAGTGGTACCTATTTATCTACTTGCAGTTTCTTGCTTTCGAACTGCTAGGTTGGCAGGAGCTGGAACTAGAGACGGGAGCTCACTCCGTCACGCGGCACACTCGGGTCTCGAACTGCTGAACTTCCACAGCCTGCAGTTCAGCGTCTTAACCACTTGAGCCACCGCAGCTCCTTTTTTCGTTCTTCTAATGCATAGTAAAGTCTGGATTGGAATAGCATGTGGTTCATCCAGAGCAGGCTAAAATCCTGGCCTGGATCAAGGAATGGAGTAGGTACCACATATGGGTCAGAACATAGGGTTGCCAGTCCTTTGGTTAGAATCCCCAGCAGCCAGGGTGGGGGGTGGGGTGGAGACCTGCTGCCAGCCAGTGTGATGTCGTGGTTAAGAGTGTCGGACTAGTATCTGGGTGGACCCAGGTTTGAATACACTCGTGCCGTGGAAGCTGGTTGGGTGACCTTGGGCCAGTCACACACTTGTAGCCTAACCTACCTCACGGGGTTGTCGTTGAGAGGATAAAATGGAGGAGAGGAGAGGAAAAGGTTGTAAGCTGCCTTGGGTCCCCACTAGGGAGAAAGTTGGAGTACGAATGAAGTAGATAAATAAAGACATGCCACTGCTTTTCACAGCCACCTCCAAAAAACAACGTGCCCTTCAAGGTAAAAGTGAGGTTAGAAATAATACCATGCATCACTGCTTAAATTTCTCTCTCTCATCATCTATCTGTCTGTCTGTCTGTCTGTCCGTCCGTCCGTCCGTCCGTCCGTCCATCCATCCATCTATCTATACCAGCAATTTGAACTGCAAAACAACAAAAGTGATTTTTTTGGTCATTCTTATCATTTTCGTACATGATCAGGAAGGCCATTTTTCTCCCCCTATTCTCTTTCCTCTTGACAAGAATCCCTAAAATTAAGCCTAGTTAAAAATCGACTGTGATGTCTGGACTATGCTTATTTTTGTGATCTAGCCCGATTCTGTTCCATAAATGTGTTGCCATTATCTTGAGTAGTGTGTGGGTTGTGCTCACCGACTTAAATGGACTTAGAAAGCTCCAATCCTGTTTAGGACGGGACTTTTTACTGTCTGTTCTCCACTGAGTGTGTATTTGTGTGCGCAAAGTACCATCAAATCGCAGCCAACGTACAGCGGCCCTTCATGGGGTTTTCAAGGCAAGAAACACTGAGAGGTGGTCGGCCACCGCATGCCTCTGTGGAGCAACATGGACTTCCTTGGTGGTCTCCCATCCAAATACTAACCAGGGCTGACCCTGCTTAGCTTCTGAGATCAGGCTAGCCTGGGAGATCCAGGTCAATCCCAGTTCCCAGTAAAGGTTTAAAGGTAAAAGTCTCCCTTGCTCGAAAACCCGTCGAATCCGACTCTAGGGGTGCGGTGCTCATCTCCGTTTCCAAGCCAAAGAGCCAGCGCTGTCCGGAGATGTTTCCGAGGCGGTGAGGCCGGCATGACTGGACGCCAAGGCTCACGGAACACTGTTCCCTTCCCACCGAAGTGGTCCCTATTTATCTACTTGCAGTCTCTTGCCTTCGAACTGCTAGGTTGGCAGGAGCTGGGGCCAGAGACGGGAGCTCGCTCCGTCATGCGGCATTGACAGTATCTCCCAAGCATGCCTAGATTAGCGATTTGTTTCGGAGCCGGTGGTTCGTTCTTTGTTCACATGGACTGCTCTCCAGAATGTATCCCTACTCCTGCTGTGGATCGACATTAACTGTTTGTAATGTATTCATAAGCTGCCGTTGAATGCGTTACGGGTTGTGAAACATCTGATTAAAAAGCTATGTTAAGCTTCATCCTGGGCTAGGATCCAAATCCATCCAATCGTATTCCTAGCCCAGGAAGCACCTAGCCAATCACTTTACAGCAAGCTCCCTGAGCGGGAACGTCTGTGATTGGTCCTTATCTGAACAACCGTATTGGTTGGTATTTGTACAGTGGGTGTGGCTACATTAGCCGGGAGAGTTTAAAAGTAGGGGAACTGCAATGCAAAACCTGAACCGCAGAACCGTTCTGTTCTGGCCATCAGATGTTGATCCGTGTTGGAGTTGTGTTCGAGTTGAAGAATAAAGTTGTGTTCTTGCTGAATCACTCTCCAACTTCTTTGTTAAGCGAGCGACTTAACACTGTTATGGAAATCTATTCTTAGTTTGTCGTCAAGCTCACCACCGCCAAGCAGCAGGACCACTTCTTCCAAGCCTCCCACCTCGAGGAGCGGGACGTCTGGGTCAAAGACATCAAGAAAGCCATCCAGTGCATCGAGAGAGGCAAGAGGTTCTCCAGGAAATCGACTCGGAAATCTATCAAACTGCCTTCGTCGATCAACCTGGGGTATGTTGAGGGAAAGGTCTCTGGGGTTCGTTCCAGCAGAAGTCCACGGTTGGGCTGCACATAAACATGTTCTAGCATCCTAAAATAAGGAACCCAGACATACAAACAATGAGAGGAAGCTGCCTTCCTTTTGTTCCTTTACAAAATAACTGCCTGCAATGCACAAATGGACATAGGACTGCGGCTGATTTGACTTTTTATTTTATAAAGCAACTGTGAGGCAAAGATTTTAAATGGAGAAGTGGTTCTGTGTCTGCTCTAAGTCTTTCTCTGGCCAAAGCACCTCCCCCCAAACACCGAGTCTTCAAAATGCAAGTTGACGCTGGGGAGGGGGGTTTGCCGACCTCCAGGTGGGGCCTGGAGAGCTCCCAGAACTACAACTGACCTCCAGATAGTGTGGCAAATCTCCGTGGGTGGCTAGAGACCTCCCACTGTTACAACTGAGGTGCTACTGGACCCGATTCTAGGTGTCCTACAGCAGACCAAGATGGCTGCCCTTAGTAACCATCTCTGTTTTATTCCATGGGGCTTACTCCCGGAAAAGTATTGTACCGTAGGCTGCCTCCTAAGCGCTCGCCAGCCCAGGAATCTGACCCAGTAGGTCCAGATGTTTACAGTAAGCCAGGGCTCCACAGCATGGTGGCACTCACCAAGTGTTTTTAGAAAGGGGGTGGGTCCTAGGGTTGCCATTCCCCGGTTGGGGGCGGGGGATCCCTCAGTTTTGCAGGCTCCCACCTGCCTCTGGCCAGCTGTCCGGCAGGAGGAACCCCCCCTCCAACAGCAACGTCGCCAGAAATAAACATGACGTGCCTACATCACCCGGAAGTGACGTGGACATGTCGGTGACATCGAGGGGGTGACGCTATGGTTTGGGGGCAGAACTCTATGGTTTGAGGCTGATTTTACCATAGAGTTTTGCCCCAAAACCAGAGCGTCGCCCCTGACATCACCGATACCCGGGTGACGTAGGCACAGCGCACAATGTAACTTCTGGTGACATAGGCACTGTGCATGATGACACTTCTCGCTCCTGGAATGTCCCCCCCCCCCCCCTCACTGGCATTTCTGACAGACTTGGCAACCCTAGTGGGTCCAGGTGGGTCTTTTGCCCAGCAAGGCTTTTGATTGGCCAGCGAAGATCTGATTAGCTGTGCAGCTTTTTAAAAAAAAAACACATAAGAACATAAGAACATAAGAGACGCCAATGTTGGATCAGGCCAAAGGCCCATCCAGTCCAACACTCTGTGTCACACAGTGGCCAGAAATACCAGTGCCATCAGGAGGTCCAGCAGTGGGGCCAGGACACTAGAAGCCCTCCCACTGTTGACCCCCCCAAGCACCAAGAAGACAGAGCATCACTTGCCCCAGAGCCCCTATCTATACCTTATGGCTAATAGCCACTGATGGACCTCTGCTCCATATGCTTATCTAATTCCCTTTTGAAGCCGTCCATGCTTGTAGCACCCACCACTTCCTGTGGCAGCGAATCCCATGTGTTAATCACTCTTTGGGTGAAGAAGTACTTCCTTTTATCCGTTCTAACCCGACCGCTCTGCAGTTTCATGGAGTGCCCACGAGTTCTTGTATTGTGAGAAAGGGAGAAAAGTACCTCTTTCTTTACCTGCTCTTTCCCATGCATAATCTTATAAACCTCGATCATGTCACCCCTCAGTCGTCTTTTCTCCAAGCTAAAGAGCCCTAAGCGCTTTAACCTTTCCTCATAGGGAAAGTGTTCCAACCCTTTTATAATTCGAGTTGCCCTTTTCTGCACTTTGCTTTGGCACCAGCTGCCTTCCCACCAGAGCACAAGGATCTCCACTGTGTGACTGAAGGTAAACTGCGGCAGCCATTTTGTTCGGCTCTGCCTCCTGCAGCAGCCATTTTGTGGCTGTGCTCACCGCACTGTGTTGAAGCTCCAAAGGTGTCCGCAGGCCCAAAAATGGTTGGGGACCCCTGCAGTAAACTATTTGCCGATGTAAAACCAAAATGTCTGGTGCTCTGATCAAAGGGCCACTAAGTGCTCAAAATGCCAGGCATTGAGAAGGGAATCAGACTCTGAGGGTTGCTAGCTGTATTCTGAGGCTGAGAAGACTTAATAATGACTACGATATGACATAATGTGCTTCTGTAACTATCACTCGCTTCTTTACCCGCACAGGACTTTGTATCTCTCAATGAAAGACCCGGACAAAGGAATAAGGGAAATGAAGCTGGAAAAAGACAAGAAAATCTACAATCACTGCTTTACAGGTACAGAGCCCTTATTCGTCTCCTTTGAAAAAAGCCCCTAAAGGCCACTACTGGCTGTCCAGCTATGCATTGTTGGGGTGCCAATCCACACATTACGGATCCCTGCATGTGTGCCATAATCCTAACCTGAATTTGGCACTGTGTGATGGGAACTGAGATTAGGGGTGTGCGTTCGGCTATATTTGAGCTAAAAAAGTAGCTGAGAAATACCTTAGCGATATTTTTTGGCTACTCTTTCAGCCAAATATTTTTCGGCTATTCAAAATAGCTGAGCCACAAAAATCTCCAAAATATTCGAGATTTTTGGGACTGCCAGATAGCCAGAGTTAAAGGGTGTCCCTCTAAATACCTTCTGGGTGAACTTGCGGCTTGGAGAAGGCATTTAAAGGGACCATGAGCCCTTTAAATTTCTTCAGAGCGACCTTGCGGCTTGCAGAAGGCATTTAAAGGGACTGCAATGTTTTTAAACTCCTTTCCCCCCTTCCTTTGAAAACAATGGAGGATGGGGACACTTTCTTTGGGGGCCCATAGAATTGGACCCCCAGTCCAATCTTTTTGAAACCTGTGTGGTGTTTTTTTTAGGAGAGGCACCAGCAACTATGCTGCAAATTTGGTGCCTCTACCTCAAAAAACAGCCCCCCCCAAGAATAAACACATTCATGGCTGAGCAGAGACTTGATATTTGCCCCCCCTCCGTTAGCTCTAAAACGTTTCATAAAGAGAAAATCTCAACTAGCCTGATACGCACCCAACTTTTCATCAAATAGGCTTTCCATTTACCCACCCGGGGTGGGGGATCACCAAGCCCACGGCCTCAATTTCCCGCTCTAAGGAACTGAGGAGTTGGAGAAGATAACCTCCATATAGTGACGCTCTAGGAATTTCCCCTAATTTCTTTAGTAGTCATTGGGTGCCTTCAGACAGGGCATTTACAATGGTATAGGTGCTGGTTGGAATTGGTGTACTTACCAGTGTTCACATGTAGAACATCTGCCTTCCGTCCCTAACCGTTGCAAACAGCCTTTAACCGTTGTATTCTGCTACTAGGTCCCCAAGTGGTAATATCCTGAGTGCACCGGTTGTAACCGCTTTACCCCCTGTCTGATCGTTCTCCACCGTTGTAGAGCCACTTCAGTTTGGAAGCCCGAGGCTTCTGCTTTTCGCCCACCATTTTTTTTGTTAGGACGGCAGTATGCGCTTGGGCGAAGCTTCGCCCTGGCGTTTGTTTAAAAAAGAAAAGAAAAAGGTCCTTAGTTTAAGGTTTTAGAGGAGTCCGGGACCTCAGGGAGGCCAGTTTGGTCTTTAAACTTTAAAGGTAAGTCCTCTCTTCAGGGGTTTTTGGGATGGGGTGTTTTGCGCATGCGTGAAGATTGCCATTCTGTGGATGGCTGCCTATGCGCATGCGCAAACTGAGTTTTTTTAAAAAAAACGCCGACTCCCGCTGTGTGTGAACGGGCATACAGTGATGGGCTCCGCAGACAGGAGGTAAGTGTGGTCGCGTTTCAGCTGTCTGAAATGCCCCGTCTGAACTAGAACTAGATTGAGAAGGCATTTGCTCACCCGCAAGCTCTCTGGTGTCCTTTAGAAGAAGTGGTTTTACCTCAGAGGTAATAAAAATCCGTTTTAACAATCATATTACAGTTTCCCAAATAATCGCTTTTGTCTAGCAGAGACCGTGGAACAGACCTCGAAAAGAATGTCAACAAAAACTTCTGAGTATAAAACATCGTAGAAACCATTTTGATCTTCTTTACATCAATCTTGACAGCCGGTACCCCCATTAGAAAGGATGTGGCGCTTGACCTGCCATTTAGAAGACCAAAGAAATGTTTTCCCTCTATACGGAGAGATTTCAGGGAAAACAGTAAAAGGGTGATATTTAACAGAATCTAGGTCATCACTCAGATAATCCCTATTATTGGAGGGCTCCTCCTCACGTGAACAGATTTTATTTGTATTTGTATTTAGATTTAGCACACTTGGTATTACAGGTGCAGGAACTGCAATTTTTTTTGTAATAGAATCCAAACTGCTGAAAATCTTCTCCAGGGCGTCAACAATCAGAAGGGTCTGTGAAGCTAAAATCTGGAGTAAATCTGAGGATAATCTCTTTAGTAGAAACCTGAGAGACTAGGGGAAGCAGCCTAGAGCGGCACCCGGAAGTGACATCACATACGCCCCCAAACCCCGCCCTCCCCTGGCACCGTGCCCCAAATCACATGGCATTTGCCAAGGCAGCACTGGGAACCCTATCATCAAGGCCTTTAGGTCTCTGAACCATAGTCCCAAACTGAATAGAAGGTCTCTTATGATATTTTTCACTGCTCAGTCAAGGGGAGACTTCCTGTCTTCCTTGCTGTTGCAGACCACAGCGTTTGTTTCCGTGTTTCACACCTGGTCCCCCGTCTTTGCTTCCTTTCCTGCTCCACGGTTTCCTGCGTCATCGACTGGCTACTGTCGAACAACTCTATCCGAAACCGCCCAGAGGGTCTCGTGCTGGCGTCTGCCCTGTTGAACGAAGGATATTTTCAGCCTGCCGGGGATGCTTCCAAGAGTGCGGCAGAAGGCTTGGCGGAATCGTCTTTCCTCGATCACGAAGACGCCTTCTATTACTTTGTACGTGGACGCTTGCGGGCTTTTTTTGATAGGACCACCAGAGCATTTCCTAGAGCGTGGCTCCTCAGCCTCGTTCGCCCTGTGAGCGCTCTTGAGATTTTGACAAGGGATAGTGGGGTCCCACCGCAAAATGGCTGCCAGGTAGGGTTACCAGGTTCCCCCCCCCCAGCCACTGGCAGGGGATGGTGGGGGTAGGGTTTCCAGACCCAGATGGGGAAATTCCTGTACTTCTGGGAGACCCCCCCCCAGGTCCCACCTGGAGGTTGGCACCTCTGACTTCACCGCAAAACAGAAGTTTCGATCCGAATATCCCCCTATATTAGGACAGGCATTTATTTTTTATTCCTTTGAAATAAATTTTTATTTTCAACATGTAACAGTGAAGAACATAACTATAACACGATAAAAAGAGCAACGCTGGCTTTGATACATCAATACAGCCGACTGACACCCTTGAAATAACAGGGGAGGCATTATTATGCACATGAACATGTCATAAACCTAACAGCTTACATCAGCTCATAAACAGGTTAGTCGCATTAGTAAAAAAAAGAGGCACTTTAAGGCCGAGTTCAGTTCAGACTGTCTCACAGAGTGGCCAACCAGTTCCTCTGGAGAGCCAACAACAGGGCAGAGTGGACGAGGCCTTCATAAGAATATCAGAATAGCCCTGCTGGATCAGACCAGTGAGGGTCCATCTAGTCCAGCATCCTGTCTCACAGAGTGGCCAACCAGTTCCTCTGAAAGACCAACAACAGGGCAGAGAGGACGAGGCCTTCACGAGGACATCAGAAGAGCCCTGCTGGATCAGACCAGGGGTCCATCTAGTCCAGCATCCTGTCTCACGCAGTGGCCAACCAGTTCCTCTGGAGGGCCAACAACAGGGCACAGAGGCTGAGGCCCTCATAAGACCATAAGAAGAGCAGTTTGGCAGTTTGGCCCGGCAGCCAAACGTTTCAGGAGCGTTTCAGTAGTGGATTAAAGGGGTGGGTTCACACGGGCACATCTGTCAGGCCTCCCCCAGCTGTACTCAAGCCGTCTTGTGCCGCTTCCATCCCGAGTTTAAAAAGTGCCAGGTGAAAGTGGTAGCAAACCGTGTGTAGAGCGGGGCGATTCCGGTTCCCTGCATGTGAACGCAAGCGCTGCTAAGGTGGGAACAACCCGCAGTCGTTGATAATAGGCGCTGGCTCTTTCCACGGCAGGCGGCCATGCGCATAGGCGCATGCAGCGGAACGCAGTAACAGCTGCAAACAGCCCGCCAGGGGTGGGCTGGCAGTGCGAACGCTCCCTTGCGCTTCCTCCACGGTTTCCTCCCGCTTCATTCGCTGCAGTGTGAAGGGGAATACCGCCACCAAGCCGTTCCGGGTCTTCTTTGCCACGACTCCCAAGCTCTTCAAATTGCCAGTCTGAACCCGGCCTAAACTTAAGAGGAACTGTTCTATCCTCTATAGGAAAGAAATACACAGACAGGCATTTATTTCTGAAAGGATGCTCCCGTCAGACCCAAAGGGGCCTTCTGAAGGACCCCCTGCTCCAACGAGGTAGAGGAAAGCCAGGATTGGGGAAGAGGTAGATTGCAGGCAGGGAATACAGCACCGCCCACTTTCCCCTGTTCTTCTAGAGTGAATCAAGCTATATTTGAATGTTTCATTTATTTACTATTAATCTGTTTGCAAAATGTCTGTCCCGCCCGAAAAGTACGGAGACTGACGCAGTGACTTCAGCTCATACTTTTATTGTAAGCGAAGAACAAGACAAACTCTACCGGCTCGCAGGCCGGCTTCTATTCCCGGTAAGCCCCACCCCCAAAACACACCCCACACCACTGATAGGTTATTTACATTGGTCGGGCGTTCCATAGGTCCTCGCTAAGATCCTAGCCCTCAGAGAGGTGCGGCTAGGATCCGCTCAGGCCATTGTTCTCTGGGGCGAAGCTCGGACCGCGTGGAGGCCCGGCCTTGTACGCGGTCGAACTTCCATACATAACACCACCTCTCTGCCCTTTCTAGGCTAAACAGTGTAAAATGTACGGATTTGACTACTGCTTTGGCTTTTTGAGGGTTTTTTGTTGTTTTTGCATTTTTCATATGTGAATATAATTGTGTGTGTACCTAGAAGTCAAGGCGACTTCTGGTGACTGACCCCTACTGGGGGTCTGGAGGTTATTCAGAGAGGTGGCTGAATAACGCCTGCCCCCGCCTCCCACCTCTGGTATTCCAAGGAGGTCTCCCAACCAAGGACTTGCCAGAGTTGACCCTGCTTAGCTTCCGAGATCGGGCTTGCCTGGGCTATCCAGGTCAGGCCGGCGGCTGCTTTGTTAAACACAGTCTGAAAGATGAGCTTCAGCTTTTGGGATTCCTCGCTGTGGCCTGTAGCCATTTTATCAAATGGTCCTTCCGGAGGAGCATGACTTGGCGCTTCTGCAGCGCGAGCCTCCATCCGGTGCCGTGGCTTCAGGAAAGCGAGCGGCGATGAGTCAATAGCCGTGGAGCAAGCCTCAGTGAGCAGCTGCTTCTCGGGAAAGGGTTTTGGGTTACTCGCTGGAGGTATTCTGGTCACACTTTGCTCTTTTAAGGGTTTTTCTTTTTTTAATATCCTCGATGGTTAACCACATACATGAGGCAAGCCCTTTCCATAGCCTTTCTGAAAGCATGAGCTGAGGCAATGCTTCTTGGAGTTGTTTGGTCTGCATGCCTAATTCTAGCTAATGCATGCAAAAGAACGGAGGCTCTCTCCGTCTCTCCCTCCCTCCCCCTCTCCCTCCCTCCCTCCTCCTCTTTCTTCCTCCTTCCCTCCCTCTCCCTCCTTCCCTCCTCCCTCCTTCTTTCCCTCCCTGCTGGATCAGATCTGTGATCCGCCTAGTCCAGCATCCTGTCTCACACAGGGGCCACCCAGTTCCTCTGGAGGGCCAACAATAGGGCAGAGAGGCCATGGCCTTCCCCTGATGTTGCCTCCTGGCTCTGGGATTTAGAGGTGTATAAGAACATAAGAAGAGCCCTGCTGGATCAGACCAAGTGGTCCATCTAGTCCAGCCTCCTGTCTCACACAGTGGCCAACCTGTTCCTCTGGAGGGCCAACAATAGGGCAGAGAGGCCATGGCCTTCCCCTGATGTTGCCTCCTGGCTCTGGGATTTAGAGGTGTATAAGAACATAAGAAGAGCCCTGCTGGATCAGACCAAGTGGTCCATCTAGTCCAGCCTCCTGTCTCACACAGTGGCCAACCTGTTCCTCTGGAGGGCCAACAATAGGGCAGAGAGGCCATGGCCTTCCCCTGATGTTGCCTCCTGGCTCTGGGATTTAGAGGTGTATAAGAACATAAGAAGAGCCCTGCTGGATCAGACCAAGTGGTCCATCTAGTCCAGCCTCCTGTCTCACACAGTGGCCAACCTGTTCCTCTGGAGGGCCAACAATAGGGCAGAGAGGCCATGGCCTTCCCCTGATGTTGCCTCCTGGCTCTGGGATTTAGAGGTGTATAAGAACATAAGAAGAGCCCTGCTGGATCAGACCAAGTGGTCCATCTAGTCCAGCATCCTGTCTCATACAGTAGCTGACCAGTTCCTTGGGAGGTCCAACAAACAGGGCACAGAGGCCGCGGCCTACACTAATGTGGCCTCCTGGCTCTGAGATTCAGAGGTTGACTGCCTCTGAATGTGGAGGTTCCCTTTAGTCCCCGTGGCTAGGAGACACTGATAAAGGTATCCCCCACTTAGCAGTACAATTCCTTCCCTCTGTTGAAACAGGCCGACAGTGGGTTCTTCTGTGAAGGAAACTCAAGCGATGACGACGCAGTCCTCTGTGAAGAGTTCAGAGGCACAGTGATCAAGCAGGGATGTCTACTGAAGCAGGTCAGTGTCTGCCTCGTTGGCTCAGCATAGAAATGAGATCATACAAAAGGTAACACCGATCTAAAATTTTCTGAGTAGGGTCGTGGCTCAGTGGAGAAGTGTTTGTTTTGTATGCAGAAGGTAAAGGCACTAAAACATTGACATATATTTAGAAGCTTAGCAGATCCTCTGAATTCCTTCCTTCCTTCCTTCCTTCCTTCCTTCCTTCCTTCCTTCCTTCCTTGTTAAATCGCTAGCCCTTTCCCTTACAGATATTCAGAGAAACGCCTAAGCCCAGGGGTCACTTTGAAGAAAAAGAGGTGCAGGAGCTCATTAGCATAACTCATTAGCATAACTTATTTGCATATGCCACACCCCCTGACCTCACCGGAAGTGTTTCAGAAGGCAACACCCACCGTTCAGGCTCAACTGGACTGTTTTGGATTGCTAGCTATTGGGGAGGGGAACGTGCAGATCTGTCCTCGCAGAGGAGGGAGAGCTTGTACCTGAACAAAACTTGGTCTTAAAGGTGCCACTGGACTGTTTTGGACCAGGGGGCCGGGGGAGGGGCTCTGCAGCTTACCTGGCTGTTTCTTGCTCTGACTGAGGGCTGCTGGGAGCAGAGGGTGGGGCTTGTTGCATGTGCCCGCCCCCTGGGCTCTTTACTGCCGGAGCTCCGCTCCTGTGCGCTCCTACAGGAAATGACCCCTGGCTAAGCTAAGCCTATTGTTACCCTCTAGCGATATATCAATATTTGTAGTAAAAAAGAGAACAAAACCAAACCACTTGTCTTCGGGGGGGGGGGGGGGGGGGTCTGGAGGCCAGGGGGGGAGGGACTCCAGAGTCCAATGATGGTTGACTACCACAGGACTATCCCCATCCAATGACGGGAAAGTGGGCTGGAGGTGGGTGTGATTGGGCAGGACAAAGAAAAGCAACAGAAAACAATTATACACAAGGGAAAAACTGACTCAGAATCAGCTTCTGGGAAACAACCAGGGTAAACCTGGTTTCAAAAGGGTCAGAAAGAAAAGGGAGGTAGGGGGACACACATGAAAAACAGACAGAGTGAAAACTGAAGGCACAAAAATGCATGTGGAAGTCGGGACAAATGGAAGCCGTGTGGGGCGAGAACCGATGTTAAAAAAAAAAAAAGCATGCAAGAAAGGTCCAGCAGAACAGGCTCGAACGAGTTGCCTCCAATGCCCCCTCTAATCCGTGGAGTCTTGTGAGCAAAAATCCTACTTTGTGAGCTCCTGGAGTTAAAGTTGTGAGCGATTGTGATTTGGCGGCTGCACAAATTAGCTTCTTCCGTAGCCATCCTTCCCAAGCTGAGACAAAAATGTGAGCGCTGGGGGCTAAAAACGGTGAGCTAGCTCACACTGACTCAGCTTAGAGGGAACACTGGTTGTGGATAAGAAAGGCGCCTTAAAGATGGCTTTATTTAGTGGGTCAGACACTTTCATGCGTCAGAGCCTGCCTCAAGCTTGCTGAGGAGGCTCCCACTCAGTGGTAGTTTTGCATTTGTTTCCGTAAAGTGGAAAGCCAAAACAATCAATTTCTTCCATTTTATTTAGGGGCATCGGCGGAAGAACTGGAAAGTGCGGAAGTTTGTGCTGAGGGAGGACCCTGCTTACATCCACTACTATGACCCTGCTGGGGTGAGGGAGCCCATCTGTGGGTGGTTTTGCCGTAGAATTACCTGGAAAAACCCTTTAGGAATGCAGCTATCTTCAGAAGGGATAAGAACATAAGAACATAAGAGACGCCAATGTTGGATCAGGCCAGAGGCCCATCCAGTCCAACACTCTGTGTCTCACAGTGGCCAGAAATACCAGGTGCCATCAGAAGGTCCACCAGTGGGGCCAGGACACTAGAAGCCCTCCCACTGATCTTGAAAGGCACCTGTGATAGGACTAGCCACACTAAGTTGGCATCTCTTCTCTGGATAAGCAGTAACTTCAAGACTGTGTTTTCAAGTACATTTCATTGTCATTAACGCAACCTCTGATTCAACAGCAAGGGCTAGTTTTGTTTCTCACTGGTGGTATTAAAAGTAGTATAGAAACATAAGAGAAGCCATGTTGGATCAAGCCAATGGCCTATCCAGTCCAGCAATCTGTGTCACACAGTGGCCAAAACCCAGGGGCCATCAGGAAATCCACCAGTGGGGCCAGAACTCCAGACACTCTCCCACTGTTGCCCCTCCAAGCACCAAGAATACAGAGCATCACTTGCCCCAGAAATAAGAACATAAGAGTAGCCATGTTGGATCGGCCAATGACCCGTCCAGTCCAACACTCTGTGTCTCATGGTATCCAAAACCCAAATGCCATCAGGAGGTCCACCAGTGGGGCCAGAATTCCAGAAGCCCTCACACTGTTGCCCCCTGAGCACCAAGAATACAGAGCACCACTGCCCCAGACATAAGAACATAAGAGAAGCCATGTTGGATTGGCCACCAGTGGGGTCCACCAGAGGGGCCAGAACTCCAGAAGCCCTCCCACTGTTGACCCCCCCAAGCACCAAGAAGACAGAGCATCCCGTGCCCCAGACCGAGAGCTCCCATCTATACCTTGTGCCTAATAGCCACTGATGGACCTCTGCTCCATCTGTTCATCCGATCCCTCATTGGGTCATAAGAAAAGCCATGTTGGATCTGACCAGTGGCCCATCCAACACTCTCTGTCACCCGGTGGTCAAAACCCAGGCGCCATCAGGGAGGCTGCGCTGTTCTTGAGTCTTCCATCTGTCCTGACAGTCTTCCAGGGTCTGTTATGGGATGACACATTTCTAATAATTGTGCGTCACAGAAAATGTCTCCACTCACTTTGTCACAGTATGGCTCGAGTCCTGTAGGACCCTGGAGGCCAAGAAGATTTTGGAGGTATCAGCTCTTGAGTGTCAAACCTGATCTGATGAAGGGAGCTTTGACTCGTGAAAGCTTAGACCCCCCCCAAAAAAAATCTTCTTGGTCTCTAATGTTCCTACTGGACTCCAATCGAGCTGTTCTACTGCAGAGGCTCAGACCAACACAGCTACCTCTGAAACGATCTTCATGGCAGTATAAACCTCCATCAGGTCGCGTCTTCCTTCATGGCCTTCCTGCCCAGTCGTGGAACTCCAAGCTCCTACCAGCTTATCCTCGTGAGCTTCCCCTCAGACCGCATCGGCACCCACACACATCACTGTTATTCAGGGCTCTTTTTGTACAAAAAGCCCAGCAGGAACTCATTAGCAATGTTCCCTCTAAGCTGTGGAGTCTTGTGAGCAAAAATTCTACTTTGTGAGCTACTGGCATTAAAGTTGTGAGCGAGCAATTTGGCTACTGCATCAGTTAGTTTGCTCTGGAGCCATTCTTCCTGAGCAAAGACAAAAATGTGTGAGCTGGAGGCTAAAAAACTGTGAGCTGGCTCACACTAACTCACCTTAGAGGGAACGCTGCACTCCTGTGTTACCAGAAGTGTGGTCATCCAGCCACACCCACCTTTCCCTTCTTATTCTGTTTACCTTGTTTGTTGTCCAAACCTAGGGCCTTTTTTGTAGCAGGGACTCCTTTGCATGTTAGGCCACACACCCCTAATGTAGCCAATCCTAATGAGTTCCTGCTGTTGGGTGTGGCCTATTATGCTAATGAGTTCCTGCTGGGCGTGGCCAACTCGGGAGCCAGCCGGAACTCCGCTCCTGTGCGTTCCTGCCCCAAAATAGCCCTGCTGTTATTGCTTCCAGCTAGCTGAAGTGGCTGCAGAGATCAGTTGCCGACCAAGGAAACCACTCTTGTGTTTCGAATCCCTTTCAGGGAGAAGAGCCTCTGGGAGCCATTCACTTGAGGGGCTGTGTGGTGACCGCAGTTGAAGACAACCCCAATGGTAAGCAAGAAGCAGGCTGGTTGTTATGCCCCCAGTGTAGGGTTGCCAAGTCCTCCTACCTGGCTGCCGGCAGGGGGACTCCTGATCCTTCCTGTAGTTCTTCTGGTGCATGCGCTCTGCATGCACGCCACAATGACATCACCTGGAAGTGATGTCATTGTGTTTCTGCCATTAGGGGTGATGCTCTAGGTGTTGGGCAAAAGTCTATGGTTTTTTGGGCCTCAAAACCATAGAGTTTTGCCCAAAACCTAGAGCGTCACCCCAAACTTCAGAAATGTGATGTCACTCCCAGATGATGTCATTGCGCCAGCCTCGGGGGCGCCAGGAGGGAGCTTCTCAGGGGTGGGCCTTCCCCTGCCAGCCAGCTGGACCACGGCAGATTGGGGGCCCCAAAATCGGGGAATCCCCTGACCCCACTGGGGGAATGGCAACCCTGTCCCAATGCCTGTTGCCTCATTTGGAAATAGTCATTCAATACCATTAATTCCTTCATCCCTAACTGGATGCAAGCCAAATACTCACACAGTTGATGCCAGAACTGGGGCTTCCGATGCCATTTCAACCAAGCCAGCATACAAGTTAGCATCTTTCACTCTCCAGACTGCAGAGATCAGTTCCCTTGGAGACTCTATGGCCAGGGTCTCCAACATGGGACCTTGGATTGGGTCTTTTTTCCCAGCTCTTACAGATGATAATTACCTTTACCAGTTACTGGTGTTGTATGCGGCTCTCTTTCCTTAATTATACTTTAACTAGTAGCAAAGCCCGTTGTAAAAGGAATACAACGAGCACTAGCAAGATGTCGATCTGACCCTCCTTTTTGGCCGCCTTGCCTTCTATGGTGCCAGTCATCGTCCACTCGCAGCCTGCCCTGCCACCTGCAGTCGGCTGTGGGTAATGATGACCGGTGAGGCAGCGGCATGGTCGGCCTCGGTCTCCTTACTGTGCGGCTGCCAGATGGTTGGACCTGTCTGTCGCCTCACAGCACACTGACGGCAAGAGGTTGGCTGCTGCTCCCATGGGCTCAGAGCCTGGCCAGCTCCTTGCACCCTGGTGTGGCTGATGATGACCAGTGTGACGCCGCCATGTTTGACCTCGGCCTCCTAATAACAAAGGGGATGGACACTGGTGGAGTGTCCATCCCCTTTGCCGACTCTCCAGACTGAGGCCAAGACGTTGGCTGCCGGCTCTGTGGGCAGGACTGAGGCAATGCAGCGAGGCAATGCAGCCAGGGGATTGGCAGACCTTCTGAGTGACAGATCAGGCAGCCAACTGATTTGGGAGCGCATGGAACATTGCCACCCGAAAAAAGAATTATATATAAGGAGAGATGTGACTTGATTACTTTGACCCTGCTGTTGTTTATAATGACTTTCTTCATCCTCTTCATATATATGCCCCAGTGAAAATTCATTCCGTTCCCCTGAAGTGGGGCTCAGTTCTACAAAGGCTTATGCTGTAATAAAATCTTGTCAGGATCCAATGGGTTACTCCGAAATAATATTGACCACAGTGTTGCCATTGCCAGCTTCCAGATGGGGCTTGGAGATCTCCCAGAATTCCATCTGTTCACCGAGATAGTTCCCCTCAAGAAAATGGCTGCAGCTACAGAGAGTGGATTCTGTGGCATTATACTCACCCTGTCCTGGCTCCACCCTCAACATTTCCAGGAATTTCCCAACCTAGAGCTGGCAACCCTAATTTACTGTGATACCATCAGTGACTCTTCTGATGTTCAGGTGAAGGAGAGGCTTTTATGTAATGTACATTTCTTTTCTTTTTTCTAAATGAAACCCTGACCTGGATGGCCCAGGCAAGCCTGATCGCATCAGATCTTGGAAGCTAAGCAGGGTCGGCCCTGGCTAGTATTTGGAAGGGCGACCTCCAAGGAATACCAGGGTCATGACCAATGCTCCCTCTAAGCTGTGTAGTCTTGTGAGCAAAGATTCTACTTTGCGAGGGACTGGCATTCAAGTTGTGAGCGAGCGACTTGGCTACTGCATAAATTAGTTTGCTCTGGAGCCATCCCTTCCCGAGCGAAGACAAAAACGTGTGAGCCGGAGGCTAACAAACTGTGAGCTGGCTCACACTAACTCAGCTTAGTGGGAACACTGGTCGTGACGCAGAGGCAGGCAATGGCCAACCACCTCTGAAATGTATTTTGCCTTAAAAACAAGTCTAGCTCACCACCTAGTGGTGCACAACGCTAAAAGGAGCTAGAACTTCTGGCTGCCAGACAATCTTAGGATCTCCTGGCTATTCTACACACAATGCCATGCAATACTTAATTAATTAATTAATTTTCTAAATGGAAGTGGGTTTGGAACCGTGTCAAAATCAGAAGTCTCTCTCTTTGTAAAGAAAAATGAAGTGGAAGGAAACCTGTTCGAAATCATCACCGCCAACGAAGTCCACTATCTGCTGCAAGCAGCCGCTTCTGCCGAGCGTACGGAATGGATCAAGGCCATTCAGTTGGTTTCCAGGACTGGGAAGTAAAATAAAAGAAAGGAAAAAGCCACCCACTGAAGCAAAGGAAACATCTTGTGTCCAAAGAGATTTTTGTGTGTTCTCTGCAAACTTGGTCCCAGGGTGGTTCCAGGTTCACTCCCCCCCCCTTCCAATAGTCTGGCCTAAAATCCGCATAATATTTAATGTACAATATTTAATATGTCATTGCTTCTCTGTTACTACCACATCAACCCCACCCCCCATTTTCTTCAAAAAACTAAACAAACCAAAGGGCACATTCACAGCCCCCCCCCCCCCCCGCACACGCACACCCCTCCCCAAATCTGGCCTCTGATGAACACTGGATTTTGCTGTGTGAAAGATGAAATCTACTTGCAGATGGTTGCTAAAGTGCATTATTAAGCCTACGGGAAAGTGCCCCAAATGTTTTCTAAATCTTTTTCATTTGAATAAGGAATAAGCCTTAAATGTGACTTATTTTCTGCACATGACAGTGAAAAAGAAAAACCAAAAAATCGCTCCCTGTATGCAGTGCTCCCTCTAAGCTGAGTTAGTGTGAGCTAGCTCACAGGGGTTTTTTTTGCCTCTGGCTCAGGAAGGAGGATTCCAGAGCAAACTAATTTAGGCAGTCGCCAAATCGCTCACTCACAACTTTAATGCCAAGGAGTTCACAAAGTTAGAATTTTTGCTCAGAAAACTCCACAGCTTAGAGGGAGCTTTGCCTGTATGTATGTAGAAACCCTGTGGAAGTTAACGAACTCCTGTCTGTACTAACAGCTATGGTCAAAGATCAGAAGCCGGGGTCTTGTTGTCATGGAAATATACATTTGGGAGAGAAAAAAACAAAGCCGATTTGCTTATTCTTCCTGACTCCTGTTTGTTTATGTATCTTTTGGGATGAGCAAATGGGAAAGAGAATGGTGATTAGGTTTTTAAAGTATTCGGGCTTTTCCTAGCCAACTCAGGGTTGCCAGAACTGGGTTGGGAAATACCTGGAGATTTTGGGGGCGGAGCCTGGGGAGGGCGGGGTTTGGGGAGGGGAGGGGCCTCAGCAGGGTACCGTGCCATAAAGTCCGCCCTCCAAAGCAGCCACCTTCTCCAGGAGAACTGATCTCTGTTGTCTGGGGATCTGTTGTAATAGCAGGAGATCTCCAGCCACCACCTGGAGGTTGGCGACCCTAATGCATCATGGTGGTGGTGGTGGTTGAAATCGGCCACACAAGAAATAGCTGACAGCTCTGAAAAAAATTGTAACACGAGGAGTCTACACACCTACACATTAGTAAGGTCCAGGGTTCCCTCTAAGCTGAGTTAGTTTGAGCCAGCTCAGAATTTTAGCCTCCGGCTCACACTTTGGCTCCTTGGGAGGAAAGTGATGGCGAACCTAAACAGCATGATAAAAAGTAGAGACATCACCCTGCCAACAAAAGTCCGCATGGTCAAAGCAGTGGTATTCCCAGTAGTCATGTATGGCTGCGAGAGTTGGACTATAAGGAAGGCCGAGCGCCGAAGAATAGATTCTTTTGAGCTATGGTGCTGGAGGAGACTCTTGAGAGTCCCTTGGACTGCAAGAAGAACAAATCAGTCAATCCTCAAAGAAATCAACCCTGACTGTTCCCTGGAAGGCCAGATAATGAAACTGAAGCTCAAATACTTTGGGCACCCAATGAGAAGGGAGCACTCACTGGAAAAGACCCTGATGCTGGGAAAGATTGGAGGTCAAAGAAGACGGGGATGGCAAAGGATGAGATGGTCAGACAGTGTCATCGATGCAACGAACATGAAATTGAGCAAACTTCAGAGGACGGTGGAAGACAGGATCTGGTCCATGGGGTCGCGAAGAGTCGTACTCGACTGAGCGACTGAACAACAACAACACACGTTTCTGTCTCAGCTCAGGAAAGATGGCCCCAGAGCAAACTAATTTAGGCAGTACCCGAATTGCTCGCTCACAACTTTAATGCCAGTAGCTAACAAAGTTAGAATTTTTGCTCACAGGACTTCACAGCTTAGAGGTGAGCATAGGTAAGGTCCACACACCTTACTAATCGGTGCCTTTTAACTTTCATTATTATCAATTTTCATGTACAAAATTTGCAACCTGCCTTTCTGCCCTTACAAAGGCCACCGGGGCGCCTAACAATTTCAAACATATATGATAAAAAACAAATTTTAAAGCCATCTCTTTTTTTCCATTGGGAAACCCAGCAAAGATAGCTTTTGCAAAGTCCTCTGGCGCATATTTGAAATTCTCCCCACTTTCAGTCTTTCCCCTTTCTGTAAGATACGTCTGTCGGTGCAAGAGGTCCAGTTGCACAACTCTGCTGTTGCGTGTGTTCATTTCCGTGGTGTTTCTTGCAGTGTGACTAAAGTCAGAAAGTGCCGATTTTACCACAGAATGGCGTCGAGATATTTTTCAGTCTTGAAACTGTGTGAACGGGAACTTTGGTGAGATGAATCCTTGCTGACCACTTCACACAAAGAAGCAGGGGCTGTATTTGCCCTCCGTCCATTTCGATTCATGACCATGTGAAGAAAATGTAGAGTTAACAAGCTACTTACACTAAGACAAGTACGGTCACGTCACTGATGGAGTCTTCGCCTGTGCAAAAAATGCAATCATTGTATGACAATAGCAATGAGCAGGGGTCATTTCATAGAAAAAGAGGTGCAGGAGCTCATTAGCATAACTCATTAGCATATGCCACACCCCCTGACATCATTGGAAGTGTGTCAGAAGGCAACACCCACCGCTCAGGCTCCACTGGACTGTTTTAGATTGCTAGCTATTGGGGGGTGGGGATGTGCAGATCTGCCCTCACAGAGGAGGGAGAGCTTGTACCTGAATAAAACTTGGTCTTAAAGGTGCCACTGGACTGTTTTGAACTGGGGCAGGGGCGGGGGCGGGGGGGCTCTGCAACTTACCTGGCTGCTTCTTGCTCTGACTGAGGGCTGCTGGGAGCAGGGGGTGGGGCTTGTTGCATGTGCCCGCCCCCTGGGCTCTTTACTGCCAGAGCTCCGCTCCTGTGCGCTCCCGCAGGAAATGACCCCTGCCTGTAATCCTGAACAGCCAATTAGATGACCTCGCAACTTGCCTGCCATAGTTTCAAGTGCAGATGTTGGGAGTATCCATTTGCCATCACCCAAGTACCAAGGATGGACCTCCTCTTTGCTGATGCGCCGTCTGGAGGCCCAGATTTGGCCGAATGAAGTTACGGATCACATGTAGTTTATTGCAGCCCCATCATCCCCCTCCGCGCCCACTGACTTGTGCTCCCTGCACAAGGAAATGGCAAAGTGTTGGATTGTGGCCAAGGAGCAGAGCATCTGCATCGCCTTTGGTTCGATTCAACATTGGCTTCTCTTATGTAGGTTTTTGTGGCTTTTTGGGGGTTTCCCCCCCCCCCCCCCCCTGGGGCTGCAGTTCTCAGTGCAGAAAGAAAAGCCAGAATTCGGAGGATTATGACTCAGCTACTATGGAATCGAGCATTTTAACACCAAAGCATAGAGGCTTCCGCAAATCTTAGCCCCAGAGTGTGACAATTGCAGGCTGGGAAACGGGGGGTGGGTGGGTGGAGTAGATCTCTAAATAGCAAGCTCTCGACCACTTGAGATGACAGTTCTCAGCT